>NC_092046.1:57682921-57804133 GCF_003086295.3 Arachis hypogaea
CAACCATGGCATCATATAGCCGTCATACATACACATTCTCCTCATATAATTCATCACTTTTAACCTTTACTTCATCCCTAAGTTACCTCAATTTCCTAACTCCATCTCGTTACTAAGCTTCCTAATCAAGTTTAGAACTAAAAATATGAAAATAGAGGTTTAGGGGGTTAATTTGGATTTGAAAACACAAAATAATGATTTGCTAAAAACAGGAGTGTGCGTATGCATACACATGTATTCGTACGCACAGGCCTCCTTTAGGCCAAGATGCGTACGCATGCACCTGTCCGCGTATGCAAGTGCGCTGGACAGAATTGCATGCATGTGTATGGCTCCTGTATGCGTGCGCGAAACCCCCTTTTTTTGGTGCTATGCATATGCATAGGTACGAAACAGAATGTAATCAATGCATATGAAAGGGTATGCGTATGCATGCATGGGTTTTTGGTTAAGTAAAAAAGATGCAGAATTTACATTTTGAACCCCGAACTTCCGACACACATAACTTCTTCGTTTTAAATCATTTTTCATTTGGTCTTCGAACGGTGTAAATTTCACGGACCTAATTTTCATACAAAATAAGTTTGAAATCATTTGGAGGTCCGAAAGCCAATTTATGGCTTGCCAAAATTCGGCAAAAAACTAATTTCACACCAAGTTCAAAAACCTCAATTTTCTTAAAGAATCCAATTCAAACCTAATATACCATACACCAAAATCAACACAACATAACCTTGCCATCACCACAATAATCCTTCCATGACTACCATATCTCAATTCAACAATATCACACATCAATCTCTCAAATACATCAACAAATTTGTCATCCACCTATCCTAGGCATTTATATAGTCTTGTCAACAAGTCCATAATCATAAATTCATCAATTCACATCCTATTATTATCATCCATAGCAGATATCCAATCCAATACACAACTCATAGTATAATTCAACAACAAGGATACTAAGCATTAAACATTTCTTTACATTCTAACCTATCCTAGGGTCGTTGATGAGCGGATAACTTATACGCTTTTTGGTATTATTTTTAGTATGTTTTTAGTATATTTTAGTTAGTTTTTATTATGTTTTTATTAGTTTTTAATTAAAAATCACATTTCTAGACTTTACTATGAGTTTGTGTATTTTTCTGTGATTTCAGGTATTTTCTGACTGAAATTGAGGGACCTGAGCAAAAATCTTATTCAGAGGTTGAAAAAGGACTGCAGATGCTATTGGATTCTGACCTCTCTACACTCAAAGTGGATTTTCTGGAGTTACAAAAGCCCAATCGGCACGCTCTTAATTGCTTTGAAAATTAGACATCTTGGACTTTCCAGCAATATATAATAGTCTATACTTTGCTCGAGTTTTGATGGCCCAAATCGGCGTTCCAAGTCAGCATAAAAATTCTGGCGTCAAAACGCCAGAACTGGTAGAAAAGTTGGAGTTAAACGCCCAAACTGGCACAAAAGCTGGCGTTTAACTCCAAGAAAAGTCTCTACATGTGAAAGCTTCAATACTCAGCCCAAGAACACACCAAGTGGGCCCGAAAAAAGATTTCTGCATTAATTACTTATTTTTGTAAACCCTAGGCTACTAGTTCTCTATAAATAGGACCTTTTGCTATTGTATTTTCATCTTGGTTCTTCTGGTTCCCTCTCTAGGGCCGAAGCCAATGATCACTATCATCACTTTTGTATTTTCAACGGTGAAGTTTCTACACACCATAGAATAAGGTATGGAGCTCTGCTGTTCCTCATGAATTAATGCAAAGTACTATTGTTTTTCTATTCAATTCAAGCCTATTTCTTCTCTAAGATATACACTCGTTCTTCAACCTGACGAATGTGATGATTCGTGACACTCATCATCATTCTCAGCTATGAACGCGTGCCTGACAACCACTTCCGTTCTACTTGCAATAGCTTGAGTGCGTATCTCTTAGCCTCCTGATTCATGACGCATGGTTGCCTCGCCTGACAACCGAGCCTTCCATTCCATGAGATCAGAGTCTTCGTGGTATATGCTAGAATCAATTGGCAGCATTCTTGAGATCCGGAAAGTCTAAACCTTGTCTGTGGTATTCCGAGTAGGATCTGGGAAGGGATGACTATGACGAGCTTCAAACTCGCGATTGTTGGGCGTTGTGACAGATGCAAAAGGATCAATGGATCCTATTCTAACATGATCGAGAACCAACAGCTGATTAGCCGTGCGGTGACAGCTTATTTGGACCATTTTCACTGAGAGGACGGGAGGTAGCCACTGACAACGGTGAAACCCAACATAAGCTTACTATGGAAAAGGAGTATGAATGATTGGAAGAAGGCAATAAGAAAGCAGAGGTTCAGAAGGAACAAAGCATCTTCATATGCTTATCTAAAATTCCTACCAATGAATTACATAAGTATCTCTATCCTATTTTATATTTTATTCATCTTTTAATTATCAATTCTCCATAACCATTTGAATCCACCTGACTGAGATTTACAAGGTGACCATAGCTTGCTTCAAGCCGACAATCTCCGTGGGATCGACCCTTACTCACGTAAGGTTTATTACTTGGACGACCCAGTACACTTGCTGGTTAGTTGTGCGGAGTTGTGACAAAGAGTTGAGATTACAATTGTGCGTACCAAGATGTTGGTGCCATTGATGATCACAATTTTGTGCACCAAGTTTTTGGCGCCGTTGCCGGGAATTGTTCGAGTTTGGACAACTGACGGTGCATCTTGTTGCTTAGATTAGGTAATTTTATTTTATGTTAAAGCTTTTTAATTGTTATTTTCGAATATATATATATATATATATATATATATTTTCTATGTTCTTCAGAATTTTTAAAAATGAATTCTAGAGTTTCAGATGATGCTTTTATAATCACAGAAGCTAGTTGATTCCCATCAATTTAGCTGTTGTATGTCTGCTGAAGCTTGGCTAGCCATGTCTAATCTTTTTAGACTGGAGCTTTAGACTAACATTGCATGATTCCTGGAATTCTCATTAAGAATTTTGAAATCCTTGTTCTTCCTCCAATTAATTTTCGAAAAATCCAAAAAAAAAAAAGAAATTTTAATACTATAAAACCAAAAATATTTTGTGTTTCTTGTTTAAGTCTAGTGTCAATTTTTAAGTTTGGTGTCCTGCATATTTTATTTAACTCCCTGCATTTTTCGAATATATGCATTATGTTCTTCATTAATCTTCAAGTTGTTCTTGATGATTTCCTTGCTCTGATCTTTAAATTCTCTTATTTTGTGTGTTTTGTTATTTTTCATATGCATTTTCAATTTATTAGTGTCTTTAATATGAAAACTTCTAAGTTTGGTGTCTTGCATGCATTGTTTGTTTAATCTTAGTTTTCCATGATTAGTTGCAATTTGATTGTTTCTCATCATTAAAAATTCAAAAAAACTTTTAAATTGTGTCTTTTCAAGTCAATAATATAGAGAATTGAAGATTCAGAACATTCAGCAGAGAAATTACACAGAAAAAGCTGGGCGTTCAAAACGCCCAGTGAGGAAGGAAAACTGGCGTTTAAACGCCAGCCAGGGTACCTAGAGGGAAGATTTTGTTTTTAATTCAAATCTTTTTCAAATTTTCATAGTTTTTCAAAATAAAATCTTTTTCAAATCATATATTTTCAATCATATCTTTTTAAAATTAAATCCTTTCCATTTTTTATTTTCGAAAATCCTTACTTCAATTAATGATTTAATTCAAAATTTTCAAGTTGTTACTTGCCTATTAAGAAAGGATCAAATTTTAATTCTAGAATCATATCTTTTAATTTTCTGTTAGTCAAGTAATCAACTTTAATTTTAAAAAATTTCTCTTTTTAATTTGATTCTCAATCATATCCTCTCAATCATATCTTTTCAATCATATCTTTTTCAAAATTAATTTTCAATCATATTTTTTTGATTTCTAATTTCCAAATCTTTTTCAAAAATCACTTAATTTCTTTCCCAATCTTAGTTTTCGAAAATAATTTACCAAATTTTCAAAATTTCTTTTAATTATTTCAAAATCTTTTTACTTTAATTTTGAAAATTCTTCCCCTCTTCTCACATCCTTCTATTTAAGGACTAACACTCCTCCTCTATCAGCAATTCGGACTCTCCCTCTATAAGTTTGAATTCTTCTCCTTCTATCTCATCCTTCTATTCTTCTTTTCCTCTGACACCTCAAGGAATCTCTATACTGTGACATAGAGAATTCCATATTTTCTTCTCTTCTCTTTTCATATGAGCAGGAGCAAGGACAAGGGCATTCTTGTTGAAGCTGACCCTAAACCTGAAAGGACCTTGAAGAGAAAGCTAAAAGAAGCTAAAGTACAACTCTCTATAGAGGACCTAACAGAAATTTTCAAACAAGATGAAGCCATGGCAGCCGAAAATAACAACAATGCCAACAATGCAAGGAAGGTGCTTGGTGACTTTACTGCACCTACTCCCGACTTCTATGGGAGAAGCATCTTAATCCCTGCCATTGGAGCAAACAACTTTGAGCTTAAGGCTCAATTAGTTTCTCTAATGCAACAGAATTGCAAGTTTCATAGACTTCCACTGGAAGATCCTCATCAGTTCTTAGCTGAATTCTTGCAAATCTGTGACACTGTCAAGACCAATGGGTTTGATCCCGAGGTCTATAGACTTATGCTTTTTACCTTTGTTGTAAGAGACAGAGCTAGAATATGGTTGGATTCACAACCTAAAGAAAGCCTGAACTCTTGGGAAAAGCTAGTCAATGCCTTCTTGGCAAAGTTCTTTCCACCTCAAAAATTGAGCAAGCTTAGAGTGGAAGTCCAAACCTTCAGACAGAAGGAAGGTGAATCCCTCTATGAAGCTTGGAAAAGATACAAGCAATTGATCAGAAGGTGTTCTTCTAACATACTTTCAGAATGGAGCATCATAGGTATCTTCTATAATGGTCTGTCTGAACTGTCCAAGATGTCATTGGACAGCTCTGCTGGAGGATCTCTTCATCTGAAGAAGACGCCTGCAAAAGCTCAGGAAACCAATTCATGTACACTTCTGAAAGGAATCTTGTGAATAATGGGACAAGTCAGAAGAAAGGAGTTCTTGAGATTGATACTCTGAATGCCATATTGGGTCAGAACAAAATATTGACTCAGCAAGTCAATATGATTTCTCAGAGTCTGTCTGGAATGCAAGCAGCAACAGTTAATACCAAAGAAGCTTCATCTGAAGACGAAGCTTATGATCCTAAGAACCCAGCAATGGAAGAGGTGAATTACATGGGAGAATCCTATGGAAACACCTATAATCCTTCATGGAGAAATCATCCAAACCTCTCATGGAAGGATCAACAGAGGCCTCAACAAGGCTTCAACAACAATAATGGTGGAAGAAATAGGTTTAGCAATGGCAAACCTTTTCCATCATCTTCTCAGCAACAAACAGAGAATTCTAAGCAGAACCACTCTGAATTAGCAACTGTAGTCTCTGATTTAATTAAAACCACTCAAAGTTTCCTGACTGAAACAAGGTCCTCTATTAGAAATTTACAGGCACAAGTGGGTCAGCTGAGTAAGAAAGTTACTGAACTCGCTCCTAGTACTCTTCCAAGCAATACAGAAGAGAATCCAAAAGGAGAGTGCAAGGCCATCAACATAACCCACACGGCCAAACCTGGAGAGGAGGAAGAGGCAGTGATTTCCACTGAGGAAGACCTCAATGGACGTCCACTAGCCTCCAAGGAGTTCCCTAATAAAGAACCATGGGAATCTGCGGCTCACACTGAGACCATAGAGATTCCATTGAATTTACTTTTGCCATTCATGAGCTATGATGAGTATTCTTCCTCTGAAGAGGATGAAGATGTTACTGAAGAACAAGTTGCTAAGTACCTTGGAATAATCATGAAGCTAAATGCCAAGCTATTTGGTAATGAGACTTGGGAGGATGAACCCCCTTGCTCCCCAAAGAACTGGATGACTTGACTAGGCAGAAATTACCTCTGAAGAGACAGGATCCTGAAAAGTTCTCAATACCTTGTACCATAGGCACTATGACCTTTGAGAAGGCTCTGTGTGACCTAGGGTCAAGTGTAAACCTAATGCCTCTCTCTGTAATGGAGAAGCTAGGAATCCTTGAGGTACAAGCTGCAAGAATCTCACTAGAGATGGCAGACAATTCAAGAAAACAGGCCTATGGACTTGTAGAGGATGTCTTGGTAAAGGCTGAAGACCACTACATCCCTGCTGATTTCATAATCCTAGACACTGGGAAGTGTATGGATGAATCCATCATCCTTGGCAGACCCTTCCTGGCCACAGCAAAGGCTGTGATTGATGCTGACAGAGGAGAATTGATCCTCCAAATGAATGAGGACTACCTTGTGTTTAAAGCTCAAGGATCTCCCTCTGTAACCATGGAGAGGAAGCATGAAAAGCTTCTCTCAATACAGAGTCAAACAAAACCCCCACATTCAAACTCTAAGTTTGGTGTTGGGAGGCCACAACCAAACTCTAAGTTTGGTGTTGAGAGGCCATCATCATGCTCTGAGTATCTATGAGGTTCCATGAGAGCCCACTGTCAAGCTATTGACATTAAACAAGCGCTTGTTGGGAGGCAACCCAATTTTTTTACTTATCTATGTTAAATTTCTATTTTCCATTGTTATTTTATGTTTTATGTAGTTTGATGATCATGAGAAGTCACAAAAACAACTGAAAAAGCAAAAACAGAATGAAAAATAATATTAAAAATAGCATACCCTGGAGGAGAAGCCTACTGGCATTTAAACGCCTGTAAATGCAGCAGAATGGGCGTTAAATGCCCAGTCTGGCACCATTCTGGGCGTTTAACGCCAGAACTGGGCACCAGACTGGCGTTTAACGCCAGAAAAGGGCAAGAAGCTGGCGTTAAACGCCAGAAATGGGCAGCAACCTGGCATTTAACGCCAGGATTGGCGAGAAAGGGCGTTTTGCATGCCTAATTGATGCAGGGATGAAAATCCTTGATACCTCAGGATCTGTGGACCCCACAGGATCCCCACCAACCTCAACTCACTCTCTCTCTTCTTCACACCTTTTCAGAATACCCTTCCCCAAATATCCTTCACCAATCAACTCAATACCTCTTCCCCAAAAGCCCCTCACCTATCAAATCCTACCCTCTTCTCCATAATCTCTTTACCAATCTAATTCCCTCCATCATAAAATCCCACCTACCTCACAATTCAAATTCAAACCACTTTCCCTCCCAAACTCACCCATACATGGCCGAAACCTACACCTCTCTCCACTCTTTCATTTTCACACATCTTAAACACTACTTCTCCCCCTTGGCCGAAACACGAACCCCCTCCATCTCCTCTATTTCTTCTTCTTCTACTCTCTTCTTTCCTCTTTTGCTCGAGGACGAGCAAAGCTTCTAAGTTTAGTGTGGTAAAAGTGTTGCTTTTTGTTTTTCTATAACCATTTATGGCACCAAAGGCCGGAGAAACCTCTAGAAAGAGGAAAGGTAAGGCAAAAGCTTCCACCTCCGAGTCATGGGAGATGGAGAGATTCATCTCAAGGGTGCATCAAGACCACTTCTATGAAGTTGTGGCCAAGAAAAAAAGTGATCCCCGAGGTCCCTTTCAAGCTCAAAAAGGGTGAATATCCGGAGATCCGACATGAGATTCGAAGAAGAGGTTGGGAAATTCTCACCAACCCTATTTAACAAGTTGGGATCTTAATGGTTCAAGAGTTCTATGCCAATGCATGGATCACCAAGAACCATGATCAAAGTGTGAACCCGGATCAAAAGAATTGGCTTACAATGGTTCGGGGAAAATACTTAGATTTCAGTCCGGAAAATGTAAGGTTGGCATTCAACTTGCCCATGATGCAAGGAGATGCACGCCCCTACACTAGAAGGGTCAACTTTGATCAAAGGTTGGACCAAGTCCTCATAGACATTTGTGAAGAGGGCGCTCAATGGAAGAGAGATTCAAGAGGAAAGCCGGTTCAACTAAGAAGGCATGACCTCAAGCCCGTGGCTAGGGGATGGTTAGAGTTCATCCAACACTCAATCATTCCCACTAGCAACCGGTCTGAAGTTACTATAGACCGGGCTATCATGATCCATAGCATCATGATTAGAGAGGAAGTAGAAGTTCATGAGGTTATATCCCTAGAACTCTACAAGGTGGCAGACAAGTCCTCTACTTTGTCAAGGTTAGCCTTCCCTCATCTCATTTGTCACCTTTGCAATTCAACTGGAATTGACATAGAGGAAGACATCCTCATTGATGAGGACAAGCCCATCACTAAGAAAAGGATGGAGCAAACAAGAGATCCCACTCATGGACAAGAGCATGAGGGAATTCCTCATCATGAAATTCCTGAGATGCCTCAAGGGATGAATTTTCCTCCAAAAAATTATTAGGAGCAAATTAACACCTCCCTAGGAGAATTAAGTTCTAATATGGGACAACTAAGGGTGGAACACCAAGAGTAGTCTATCCTCCTTCATGAAATTAGAGAAGATCAAAGAATCATGAGAGAGGAGCAACAAAGGCAAGGAAGAGACATTGAGGAGCTCAAGCACTCCATAATATCTTCAAGAGGAAGAACAAACCGCCATCACTAAGGTGGACTCGTTCTTTAATTTCCTTGTTCTTTATTTTCTGTTTTTTGAATTATATTCTTCATGTTCTATCTATGTTTGTGTCTTTATTACATGATTATTAGTGTCTTAGTGTCTATGTCTTAAAGCTATGAATGTCCTATGAATCCATCACCTTTCTTAAAAGAAAAATGTTTTAATCACAAAAGAACAAGAAGTACATGATTTCGAACTCATCCTTGAAACTAGTTTAATTATTTTGATGTGGTGACAATACTTTTTGTTTTCTGAATGAATGCTTGAACGGTGCATATTCTTTTGAATTTGTTGTTTATGAATGTTAAAATTGTTGGCTCTTGAAAGAACAATGGAAAAGGAGAAATGTTATTGATAATCTGAAAAATCATAAAAATTGATTCTTGAAGCAAGAAAAAGCAATGAAAAAGCTTGCAAAAAAAATATATGCGAAAAAAAAGGAAGGAAAAAGAAAAAGCAAGCAGAAAAAGCCAATAGCCCTTTAAACCAAAAGGCAAGGGTAAAATAAAAAGGATCCAAGGCTTTGAGCATCAGTGGATAGGAGGGCCCATAGGAATAATTTTCTGGCCTAAGCGGCTAAACCAAGCTGTCCCTAACCATGTGCTTGTGGCGTGAAGCTGTCAAGTGAAAAGCTTAAGACTGAGCGGTTAAAGTCGTGGTCCAATGCAAAAAAAAAAAGAGAGTGTGCTTAAGAGCTCTGGACACCTTTAATTGGGGACTCTAGCAAAGCTGAGTCAAAATCTGAAAAGGTTCACCCAGTCATGTGTCTGTGGCATTTATGTATTCAGTGGTAATACTGGAAAACAAAATGCTTAGGGTCACGACCAAGACTCATAAAGTAGCTGTGTTCAAGAATCAACATACTGAACTAGGAGAATCAATAACACTATCTTAATTCTGAGTTCCTATAGATGCCAATCATTCTGAACCTCAAAGGATAAAGTGAGATGCCAAAACTGTTCAGAGGCAAAAAGCTACTAGTCACGCTCATCTAATTAGAGCTAAGTTTCATTGATATTTTGGAATTTATAGTATATTCTCTTCTTTTTATCCTATTTGATTTTCAGTTGCTTGGGGACAAGCAACAATTTAAGTTTGGTGTTGTGATAAGCGGATAATTTATACAATTTTTGGTATTGTTTTTTGTATGTTTTTAGTATATTTAGTTAGTTTTTATTATGTTTTTATTAGTTTTTAATTAAAAATCACATTTCTAGACTTTACTATGATTTTGTGTATTTTTCTGTGATTTCAGATATTTTCTAACTGAAATTGAGGAATCTGAGCAAAAATCTGATTCAAAGGTTGAAAAAGGACTGCGGATGCTGTTGGATTCTGACCTCCCTGCACTCGAAGTGGATTTTCTGGAGTTATAGAAGCCCAATTAGCGCACTCTTAATTGCGTTGGAAGGTAGATATCTTGGGCTTTCCAGAAATTTATAATAGTCTATACTTTGCTCGAGTTTTGATGGCCCAAATCGGCATTCCAAGTCAGCATAAAAATTCTGGCGTCAAAACGCCAGAACTGGCAGAAAAGTTGGAGTTATACACCCAAACTGGCACAAAAGCTGGCGTTTAACTCCAAGAAAAGTCTCTACATGTGAAAGCTTCAATACTCAGCCCAAGCACACACCAAGTGGGCCCGGAAAAAGATTTCTGCATTAATTACTTATTTCTGTAAACCCTAGGCTACTAGTTCTCTATAAATAGGACCTTTTGCTATTGTATTTTCATCTTGGTTCTTCTGGTTCCCTCTCTGGGGCCGAAGCCACTGATCACTATTATCACTTTTATATTTTCAACGGTGGAGTTTCTACACACCATAGAATAAGGTGTGGAGCTCTGCTGTTCCTCATGAATTAATGCAAAGTACTATTGTTTTTCTATTCAATTCAAGCCTATTTCTTCTCTAAGATATACACTCGTTCTTCAACCTGACGAATGTGATGATCCGTGACACTCATCATCATTCTCAGCTATGAACGCGTGCCTGACAACCACTTCCATTCTACTTGCAATAGCTTGAGTGCGTATCTCTTAGCCTCTTGATTCATGACGCATGGTTGCCTCGCCTGACAACCGAGCCTTCCATTCCATGAGATCAGAGTCTTCGTGGTATAGGATAGAATCAATTGGCAGTATTCTTGAGATCCGGAAAGTCTAAACCTTGTCTGTGGTATTCTGAGTAGGATCTGGGAAGGGATGACTGTGAAGAGATTCAAGCTCGCGATTGTTGGGCGTAGTGACAGACGCAAAAAGATCAATGGATCCTATTCCAACATGATCGAGAACCAACAGCTGATTAGCCGTGCGGTGACATCGCATTTGGACCATTTTCACTGAGAGGACGAGAGGTAGCCATTGACAACGGTGAAACCCAACATAAGCTTGCCATGGAAAGGAGTATGAATGATTGGAAGAAGGCAATAAAAAGCAGAGGTTCAGAAGGAGCAAAGCATCTTCATAAGCTTATCTGAAATTCCTACCAATGAATTACATAAGTATCTCTATCCTATTTAATATTTTATTCATCTTTTAATTATCAATTCTCCATAAACATTTGAATCCACCTGACTGAGATTTACAAGGTGACCATAGCTTGCTTCAAGCCGACAATCTCTGTGGGATCGACCCTTACTCACGTAAGGTTTATTACTTGGACGACCCTGTATACTTGCTGGTTAGTTGTGCGGAGTTGTGACAAAGAGTTGAGATTACAATTGTGCGTACCAAGATGTTGGCACCATTGATGATCACAATTTTGTGCACTAGTCGTCTAGCCTAAGTTTTCATAGAACATTATATATTAAATACGAGAAACCTAAACCATATCTTAGCCGATTTTCATGTTTTGTCTAAGGCAAACTGATGAGCGGATAATTTATACGCTTTTTGGCACTGTTTTTAGTATGTTTTTAGTAGAATCTGGTTACTTTTAGGGATGTTTTCATTAGTTTTTATGTTAAATTTACATTTCTGGACTTTACTATGAGTTTGTGTGTTTTTCTGTGATTTCAGATATTTTCTGGCTGAAATTGCGGGACTTGAGCAAAAATCAGATTCAGAGGTTGAAGAAGGACTGCTGATGCTGTTGGATTCTGACCTCCCTGCACTCAAAATGGATTTTTCTGGAGCTACAGAACTCAAAATGGTGCGCTTTCAATTGCGTTAGAAAGTAGACATCCAGGGGTTTCCAGCAATATATAATAGTCTATACTTTGCCCAATTTTAGACGACGCAAAGTGGCGTTCAACGCCAACTCTCTGCCCAATTCTGGCGTCCAGCGCCAGAAACAAGTTGCAAAGTGGAGTTCAATGCCCTAAATGGCACAAAAGCTGGCGTTCAACTCCAGAAAGAGCCTCTGCACGTGTAACATTCAAGCTCAGCCCAAGCACACACCAAGTGGGCCCCGGAAGTGGATTTATGCATCAATTACCTACTTCTGTAAACCATAGTAACTAGTTTATTATAAACAGGACTTTTTACTATTGTATTAGACATCTTTGAAAATCTTTGGAATCATCTTTGGATGCCTATTTCTTAGATCATGGGGGCTGGCCATTCGGCCATGCCTGGACCTCTCACTTATGTATTTTCAACGGTAGAGTTTCTACACTCCATAGATTAAGGTGTGGAGCTCTGCTGTTCCTCAAAGATTAATGCAAAGTACTACTGTTTTTCTATTCAATTCAACTTATTCCGCTTCTAAGATATTTATTCGCACTTCAACCTGAAGGTGATGAACGTGACAATCATCATCATTCCCCATGAACGCGTGCCTGACAACCACTTCCGTTCTACCTTCGATTGAATGATTATCTCTTGGATCTCTTAATCAGAATCTTCGTGGTGTAAGCTAGATTGATGGCGGCATTCATGAGAATCCGGAAAGTCTAAACCTTGTCTGTGGTATTCCGAGTAGGATTCTGGGATTGAATGACTGTGACGAGCTTCAAACTCGCGATTGCTGGGCGTAGTGACAGACGCAAAAGGAGGGTGAATCCTATTCCAGCATGATCGGGAACCTCAGATGATTAGCCGTGCTGTGACAGAGCATTTGGACCATTTTCACAAGAGGAGGGGATGTAACCATTGACAACGGTGATGCCCTTGCATAAAGCCAGCCATGGAAAGGAGTAAGACTGATTGGATGAAGACAGCGGGAAAGCAGAGATTCAGAGGAACGAAAGCATCTCTACACGCTTATCTGAAATTCTCACCAATGAATTATATAAGTGTTTCTATCCTTATTTTATGTTTAATTTATTTTTCGAAAACTCCATAATCAATTATTATCCGCCTGACTGAGATTTACAAGGTGACCATAGCTTGCTTCATACCAACAATCTTCGTGGGATCGACCTTTACTCACGTAAGGTTTATTACTTGGACGACCCAATGCACTTGCTGGTTAGTTGTATCGAAGTTGTGACAAATTATGAATTGAGATTAGAGCACCAAGTTATTGGAGCTATTACCAGAGATCACAATTTCGTGCACCAAGTTTTTGGCGCCGTTGCCGGGGATTGTTCGAGTTTGGACAACTGACGGTTCATCTTGTTGCTCAAATTGGGTAACTTTCTTTTCGTTTTCTTTTCAAAAAGTTTTCAAAAATTTTTCAAAAAATCTTTCAAAAATTTCTCCTTTGTTTTCGAAAAAAAAATTTTAAAATAAAAATGTTTTCAAAAATATATTTTTCTTCAGAATTTTTAAGAATGAATTCTAGTGTTTCATGAAGCATGTTGAAGCCTGGCTGGCTGTAAAGCCATATCTTATTCTTCTGGATAGGGTTTGTCAGGCGTGTCATGTCTGAGTTACATACTAAAGCTTGGCTGGCTATTAAGCCATGCCTGACCCTTTGATTGGAGCTTTAGATTAAAGAGCATAAGATTCCTGGAATTCATATTAAAAATTTTGGAATCCTTATTTTTCTTTTTCAAAATGATTTTCGAAAAAAATTAAAAGAAAATACAAAAAAAAAAAATTTCATAAAATTATAAAAATAAAAAATATTCTTCATGTTTCTTGTTTGAGTCATGTGTCATGTTATAAGTTTGGTGTCAATTGCATATTCATCTTGCATTTTTCAAAAAAAAATCATGCATTCATGGTGTTCTTCATGATCTTCAAGTTGTTCTTGGTAAATCTTCTTGTTTGATCTTGATGTTTTCTTGTTTTTCATCTTTTCTTGTTTTTCATGTGCATTTTTGCATTCATAGTGTCTGAACATGAAAGATTTCTAAGTTTGGTGTCTTGCATATTTTCTTTGCATCAAAAAATTTTCAAAAATATGTTCTTGATGTTCATCATGATCTTCAAAGTGTTCTTGGTGTTCATCTTGACATTCATAGCATTCTTGCATGCATTCATTGTTTTGATCCAAAATTTTCATGCATTGCATCATTTTCATGTTTTTTCTCTTTCATCATTAAAAATTCAAAAATAAAAAAAATATCTTCTCCTTTTTCTTCTCACAAATTCGAAAATTTGAGTTGACTTTTTCAAAACTTTTTAAAATCTAGTTGTTTTTATGAGTCAAATCAAATTTTCAATTTAAAAATCTTATCTTTTTCAAAATCTTTTTCAAAAATCAAATCTTTTTCATTTTTCTTATTTATTTTCGAAAATTCTAAAAATATTTTTCAAAAACCTTTCTCTTATCTTTATCACATAATTTTCGAAAATAACATCATCAATTAATGTTTTGATTCAAAAATTTCAAGTTTGTTACTTACTTGTTAAGAAAGATTCAAACTTTGAGTTCTAGAATCATATCTTGTGATTTCTTGTGAATCCAGTCATTAATTGTGATTTTTAAAATCAAATCTTTTTCAAAACTAATTTCAATCATATATTTTCAAAAATATCTTCTTATCTTATCTTTTTCAAAATTTGAATTTTAAAATATCTTTTCTAACTTCTTATCTTCTTATCTTTTCAAAATTGATTTTCAAATTTGTTTCAACTAACTAACTAACTTTTTGTTTGTTTCTCATCTTTTTCAAAACTACCTAACTAACTCTCTCTCTCTCTAATTTTCAAAAATATCTTCCCTCTTTTTCAAAAATTCTTTTTAATTAACTAATTATTTTAATTTTTTATTTTTTATTTTCGAAAATTACTAACCTTTTTCAAAAACTATTTTCGAAAATCACTAACTCTTTTTCAAAAATTATTTTCGAAATTTTCCCTCTCTCATCTTATTCTATTTATTTATTCATCTACTAACATCTCCTCACCTCACATCTCTGCTCTCCTCACCCTTGTGTTTCTTTCCTTACATTACATTCTTTGTCCCCTTCCTTCCTTCCAATCACACAGGGACTTCTATACTGTGGTATAAAGGATCCCTATTATTATTATTATTATTATTTCTGTGCCCTCTTCTTTGTCATATGAGCGGGAGCAAGGACAAGAATATTCTTGTTGAAGCAGATCCAGAACCTGAAAGGACTCTGATGAGGAAACTAAGAGAAGCTAAATTACAACAATCCAGAGAGAACCTTTCAGAAATTTTCGAATAGGAAGAGGAGATGGCAGCCGAAAATAATAATAATGCAAGGAGAATGCTTGGTGACTTTACTGCACCTAATTCCAATTTACATGGAAGAAGCATCTCCATTCCTGCCATTGGAGCAAACAACTTTGAGCTGAAACCTCAGCTACTTTCTCTGATGCAGCAGAACTGCAAGTTTCATGGACTTCCATCTGAAGATCCTTTTCAGTTCTTAACTGAATTCTGGCAGATATGTGATACTGTTAAGACTAATGGAGTAGATTCTAAAGTCTACAGGCTCATGCTTTTCCCTTTTGCTGTAAGAGACAGAGCTAGAGTGTGGTTGGATTCTCAACCCAGAGATAGCCTGAACTCTTGGGACAAGCTGGTCACAGCTTTCTTAGCCAAGTTCTTTCCTCCTCAAAAGCTGAGCAAGCTTAGAGTGGATGTTCAAACCTTCAGACAGAAAGAAGGTGAATCCCTCTATGAAGCTTGGGAGAGATACAAAGAACTGACCAAAAAGTGTCCCTCTGACATGCTTTCAGAATGGACCATCCTGGATATATTCTATGATGGTTTATCTGAGCTATCAAAGATGTCATTGGATTCTCCTGCAGGTGGATCCATTCACCTAAAGAAAACGCCTGCAGAAGCTCAAGAACTCATTGACATGGTTGCTAATAACCAGTTCATGTACACTTCTGAGAGGAATCCTGTGAATAATGGGATGCCTATGAAGAAGGGAGTTCTTGAAATTGATACTCTGAATGCCATATTGGCTCAGAACAAAATATTGACTCAGCAAGTCAATATGATTTCTCAGAGTCTGAATGGAATGCAAGCTGCATCCAACAGTACTCAAGAGGCATCTTCTGAAGAAGAAGCTTATGATCCTGAGAACCCTGCAATAGCAGAGGTGAATTACTTAGGTGAACCTTATGGAAACACCTATAATCCATCATGGAGAAATCATCCAAATCTCTCATGGAAGGATCAACAAAAGCCTCAACAAGGCTTTAATAATGGTGGAAGATACATGTTTAACAATAGTAAACCTTTTCCATCATCCACTCAGCAACTGACAGAGAACTCTGAACAAAATGCTTCTAATCTAGCAAACTTAGTCTCTGATCTATCCAAGGCCACTATAAGTTTCATGAATGAAACCAGGTCTTCCATTAGAAATTTGGAAGCACAAGTGGGCCAACTGAGTAAAAGGATCACTGAAATCCCTCCTAGTACTCTCCCAAGCAATACAGAAGAAAATCCAAATGGAGAGTGCAAGGCCATTGAATTAATCACCATGGCCGAACCTGTGAAGGAAGGAGAGGACATGAATCCCAAGGAGGAAGACCTCCTGGGACGTCCAGTGATCAATAAGGAGTTTCCCTTTGAGGAACCAAAGGAATCTGAGACTCATCTAGAGACCATAGAGATTCCATTAAACCTCCTTATGCCATTCATGAGCTCTGATGAGTATTCCTCTTCTGAAGAGAATGAGGATGTTACTGAAGAGCAAGCTGCCAAGTTTCTTGGTGCAATCATGAAGCTGAATGTCAAATTATTTGGTATTGAGAGTTGGGAAGATGAACCTCCCTTGTTCACCAATGAACTGAGTGATCTGGATCAACTGACATTGCCTCAGAAGAAACAGGATCCTGGAAAGTTCATAATACCTTGTACCATAGGCACCATGATCTTTAAGGCTCTGTGTAACCTTGGTTTAGGAATAAACCTCATGCCCCTCTCTGTAATAGAGAAACTGGGAATCTTTGGGGTGCAAGCCACTAAAATCTCATTAGAGATGGCAGATAATTCAAGAAAACAGGCTTATGGACAAGTAGAGGACGTGTTAGTAAAGGTTGAAGGCCTTTACATCCCTGCTGATTTCATAGTCCTAGATACTGGGAAGGATGAGGATGAATTCATCATCCTTGGAAGACCCTTCCTAACCACAGCAAGAGCTATGATTGATGTGGACAGAGGAGAATTGATCCTTCAAATAAATGAGGACAACCTTGTGTTTACAACTCAAGGATCTCTCTCTGCATCCATGGAGAGGAAGCATAAAAAGCTTCTCCCAAAGCAGAATCAAACAAAGCCCCCACAGTCAAACTCTAAGTTTGGTGTTGGGAGGCCACAACCAAACTCTATGTTTGGTGTCAAACCCCCATATCCAAACTCTAAGTTTGGTGTTGGGAGGTCTCAACAAAACTCTGCACATCTGTGAGGCTCCATAAGAGCCCACTGTCAAGCTATTGACATTAAAGAAGCACTTGTTGGGAGGCAACCCAATGTTTATTTATCTAATTTTTATTGTTTTTCATGTTTTATTAGGTTCATGATCATGTGGAGTCACAAAATAAATATAAAAATTGAAAACAGAATCAAAAACAGCAGAAGAAAAATCACACCCTGGAGGAAGACCTTACTGGCATTTAAACGCCAGTAAGAAGCATGTTTTGGGCGTTCAACGCCAGAACAGAGTATGGTTCTGGCGCTGAACGCCAGAAATGGGCAGCATCTGGGCGTTTGAACGCCAGAAATACACCCTGGAGAAGAGCTGGCGCTGAACGCCCAAAACAAGCATGGTTCTGGCGTTCAACGCCAGAAATGGGCAAAAAATGGCACAGAACAAGCACCAATCTGGCGCTGAACGCCCAGAGTTGTGTGCAAGGGCATTTTGCATGCCTAATTGGGTGCAAGGTTGTAAATCCTTGAACACCTCAGGATCTGTGGACCCCACAGGATCACCTCAGGATCTGTGGACCCACAGGATCCCCACCTACCTCCACTTACTTCTTCTCACCCCTCTTTCACACAATCCCATAAACACTCTTCCCCAAAACCCTTTACCAATCACCTCAGTCTCTCTTCCCCATCACCTCTTCACCACTCACATCCATCCACTCTTCCCCATAAACCTACCTCATAAACTCCACCTACCTTCAAAATTCAAAATCAATTTCCCACCCAAACCCACCCTAAATGGCCGAACTTACCCCCCCTCCCTTCCCTATATATACCGCTCCATTCTTCCTCATTTTTCTCACAACACAACCCTCCTTTCTCTTCTTGACCGAAACACACCTCCCCCCTCCTCTCCATATTTTCTTCTTCTTCTTCTTCATCTATTCTTTCTTCTCTTGCTCGAGGGCGAGCAAAATTCTAAGTTTGGTGTGGTAAAAGCATAAGCTTTTTGTTTTTCCATTACCATTGATGGCACCTAAGACCGGAGAATCCTCTAGAAAAGGGAAAGGGAAGACAAAAGCTTCCACCTCCGAGTCATGGGAGATGGAAAGATTCATCTCCAAAGCCCATCAAGACCACTTCTATGATGTTGTGGCCAAGAAGAAGGTGATCCCCGAGGTCCCTTTCAAACTCAAGAAAAATGAGTATCCGGAGATCCGACATGAAATCCAAAGAAGAGGTTGGGAAGTTCTAACAAACCCCATCCAACAAGTCGGTATCCTAATGGTTCAAGAGTTCTATGCCAATGCATGGATCACTAGGAACTATGATCAAAGTAAGAACCCAAATCCAAAGAATTATGTTACAATGGTTCGGGGGAAATACTTAGATTTTAGTCCGGAGAATGTGAGGTTGGCGTTTAACTTGCCTATGATGCAAGGAGATGCACGCCCCTACACTAGAAGGGTCAACTTTAATCAAAGGTTGGACCAAGTCCTCATGGACATATGTGTGGAAGGAGCTCAATGGAAGATTGACTCCAAAGGCAAGCCGGTTCAACTAAGAAGACTGGACCTCAAGCCTGTGGTTAGAGGATGGTTGGAGTTCATCCAACGCTCCATCATCCCCACTAGCAACCAATCTGAGGTTACTGTGGATCGGGCCATCATGATCCATTGCATCATGATTGGAGAGGAAGTAGAAGTTCATGAAGTGATCTCCCTTGAACTCTACAAAATAGCTGAAAAGCCCTCCCCTGGGGCAAGGCTAGCTTTTCCTCATCTTATTTGCCATCTATGTTACTCAGCTGGAGCTTTCATAGAAGGAGACATTCACATTGAGGAAGAGAAGCCCATCACTAAGAAAAAGATGGAGCAAGCAAGAGAGCCCATTCATGGAGCTCAAGAGGCGCAGAAAGCTCATCACCATGAGATCCCGGAGATGCCTCAAATGCATTTTCCTCCACATAACTATTGGGAGCAAATCAACACCTCCCTAGGAGAATTAAGTTCCAACATGGGACAACTAAGGGTGGAACATCAAGAGCACTCCATCATCCTTCATGAAATCAGAGAAGATAAAAAAGCAATGAGGGAGGAGCAACAAAGACAAGGAAGAGACATAGAAGAGCTCAAGGACATCATTGGTTCCTCAAGAAGAAAACACCACCATCACTAAGGTGGACTCATTCCTTGTTCTTACATTCTCTGTTTTCGTTTTCCCTATGTTAAAGTGCTTATCTATGTTTGTCTCTTCATTACATGATCATTAGTAGTTAGTAACTTTGTCTTAAAGTTATGAATGTCCTATGAATCCATCACCTCTCTTAAATGAAAAATGTTTTAATTCAAAAGAACAAGAAGTACATGAGTTTCGAATTTATCCTTGAACTTAGTTTAATTATATTGATGTGGTGACAATGCTTCTTGTTTTCTGAATGAATGCTTGAACAGTGCATATGTCTTTTGAAGTTGTTGTTTATGAATGTTAAATATGTTGGCTCTTGAAAGAATGATGACAAGGAGACATGTTATTTGATAATCTGAAAAATCATAAAAATGATTCTTGAAGCAAGAAAAAGCAGCAAAGAACAAAGCTTGCAGAAAAAAAAAATATAGCGAAAAAAAATAGAAAGAAAAAGAAAAAGCAAGCAGAAAAAGCCAAAAGCTCTTAAAACCAAGAGGCAAGAGCAAAAAGCCAGTAACCCTTAAAACCAAAAGGCAAGGGCAATAAAAAGGATCCCAAGGCCTTGAGCATCAGTGGATAGGAGGGCCTAAAGGAATAAAATCCTGGTCTAAGCGGCTAAACCAAGCTGTTCCTAACCATGTGCTTGTGGCGTGAAGGTGTCAAGTGAAAACTTGAGACTGAGCGGTTAAAGTCAAGGTCCAAAGCAAAAAAAAGAGTGTGCTTAAGAACCCTGGACACCTCTAATTGGGGACTTTAGCAAAGCTGAGTCACAATCTGAAAAGGTTCACCCAATTATGTGTCTATGGCATTTATGTATCCGGTGGTAATACTGGAAAACAAAGTGCTTAGGGCCACGGCCAAGACTCATAAAATAGCTGTGTTCAAGAATCATCATACTGAACTAGGAGAATCAATAACACTATCTGAACTCTGAGTTCCTATAGATGCCAATCATTCTGAACTTCAATGGATAAAGTGAGATGCCAAAACTATTCAAGAGGTAAAAAGCTATAAGTCCCGCTCATTTAATTGGAGCTATATTTCATTGATAGTTTGGAATTTATAGTATATTCTCTTCTTTTTATCCTATTTGATTTTCAATTGCTTGGGGACAAGCAACAATTTAAGTTTGGTGTTGTGATGAGCGGATAATTTATACGCTTTTTGGCACTGTTTTTAGTATGTTTTTAGTAGAATCTGGTTACTTTTAGGGATGTTTTCATTAGTTTTTATGTTAAATTCACATTTCTGGACTTTACTATGAGTTTGTGTGTTTTTTTTGTGATTTTAGGTATTTTCTGGCTAAAATTGAGGGACTTGAGCAAAAATCAGATTCAGAGGTTGAAGAAGGACTGTTGATGCTGTTGGATTCTGACCTCCCTGCACTCAAAATGGATTTTCTGGAGCTACAGAACTCAAAATGGCGCGCTTCTAATTGCGTTGGAAAGTAGACATCCAGGGATTTCCAGCAATATATAATAGTCCATACTTTGTCTAAGTTTAGATGACACAAACTGGCGTTCAATGCCAGCTCTCTGCCCAATTCTGGCGTCCAGCGCCAGAAACAAGTTGCCAAGTGGAGTTCAACGCCCAAAATGGCACAAAAGCTGGTGTTCAACTCCAGAAAGAGCCTCTGCACGTGTAAAATTCAAGCTCAGCCCAAGCACACACCAAGTGGGCCCCGGAAGTGGATTTATGCATCAATTACCTACTTCTGTAAACCCTAGTAACTAGTTTATTATAAATAGGACTTTTTACTATTGTATTAGACATCTTTGAACATCTTTGGAATCATCTTTGGACCCCTAGTTCATAGATCATGGGGGCTGGCCATTCGGCCATGCCTGGACCTCTCACTTATGTATTTTTAACAGTAGAGTTTCTACACTCCATAGATTAAGGTGTGGAGCTCTGCTGTTCCTCAAAGATTAATGCAAAGTACTACTGTTTTTCTATTCAATTCAACTTATTCCGCTTCTAAGATATTCATTCGCACTTCAACCTGAATGTGATGAACGTGACAATCATCATCATTCCCCATGAACGCGTGCCTGACAACCACTTCCGTTCTACCTTCGATTGAATGATTATCTCTTGGATCTCTTAATCAGAATCTTCGTGGTGTAAGCTAGATTGATGGCGGCATTCATGAGAATCCGAAAAGTCTAAACCTTGTCTGTGGTATTCCGAGTAGGATTCTGGGATTGAATGACTGTGACGAGCTTCAAACTCGCGATTGCTGGGCGTAGTGACAGACGCAAAAGGAGGGTGAATCCTATTCCAGCATGATCGGGAACCTCAGATGATTAGCCGTGCTGTGACAGAGCATTTGGACCATTTTCACAAGAGGAGGGGATGTAACCATTGACAACGGTGATGCCCTTGTATAAAGCCAGCCATGGAAAGGAGTAAGACTGATTGGATGAAGACAGCGGGAAAGCAGAGATTCAGAGGAACAAAAGCATCTCTACACACTTATCTGAAATTCTCACCAATGAATTACATAAGTGTTTCTATCCTTAATTTATGTTTAATTAGTATTATTTTCGAAAACTCCGTAATCAATTATTATCCGCCTGACTGAGATTTACAAGGTGACCATAGCTTGCTTCATACCAACAATCTCCGTGGGATCGACCCTTACTCACGTAAGGTTTATTACTTGGACGACCCAGTGCACTTGTTGGTTAGTTGTATAGAAATTGTGACAAATTATGAATTGAGATTAGAGCACCAAGTTATTGGAGCTATTACCAGAGATCACAATTTCGTGCACCACAAACCACAAGGCAAGAAGCAAGTCCTCTCACCACAAATCTAGCCCTAACACCAACCAAGCTTCCATCAATCACCAATGTCGACAATTCAAACTCTAACATACATATATATACACCTAAATTCAATATCCAACATACAAAATCAAAGAATTAACTAGGGTTGATGGTCCTCACCTTATCCAGGCATCACATAAGCAAGAATGAATGTCTTCCTCAAGTTAATTTGAGCTTAAATGTTAAGACATTGAATTTCAACAACCAAAGACCCAAATTTCAAAAATTCAAGAGAATGAGAGATGAGAGATGAGAGATGAGAGATGAGACTTACCTACAAAATTCTTCCGATAGATTTGTAGAGCATGTCCCAAGAAACTCCTAACTGTTTTGACATTGCAAGGTGGGGTAATTTTTCAATCACTTCCACCTTGGCTCAATCTACTTCTATGCCTTTTTTAGAGATTTTGTGGCAAAAAACTACCCCTTTGGTAACCATACAATGTCACTTTTCCCAGTTCAAAACCAGGTTAGTTTCTTGGCTTCTCTTGAGCACTAAGGCAAGATGGTGTAAGCAATTAGGAAAGGAGTCACCAAATACTGAGAAATCATCCATGAAAATCTCAATAAATTTCTTAATCATATCAGAAAAAGGACAGCATGCACCTTTGGAATGTGGCAAGTGTATTGCACAAACCAAAGGGCATACGTCTATATGCAAAAACACCATAAGGGCAAGTGAAAGATGTCTTTTTTGGTCCTTAGGATCCACTACAATCTGGTTGTAGCCTAAATATCCATCCAAGAAACAATAGTACTCATGCCCAGCAAGCCTCTCCAACATTTGATCCATGAAGGGTAGAGGAAAATGATCCTTCCTTGTGGTTTCATTGAGCTTTCTGTAGTCTATACACATGCACCATCCGGTCACTGTTCTTGTTGATATTAGCTCATTCCTTTCATTTGGCATAACTGTGATTCCCCATTTCTTAGGAACCACTTGCACAGGCCTCACCCAAGGACTATCTGAGATAGGGTAGATCACCCTTGCTTGCAATAGCTTGAGCACTTCGTTTTGAACCACTTCCTTCATTGATGGGTTCAATCTTCTTTGTGGTTGAATTGATGGCTTGGCATCCTCCTCAAGAAGGATTTTATGCATGCACATTGAAGGGCTTATTCCCTTTAAGTCTGAAAGTGTCCACCCAATGGCATCCTTGTGTTGTTTCAGCACCTTAATGAGCTCCTCCTCTTGTTCCTTACTCAAGGTTGAATTGATAATTACTGGATAAGTGTTATTGCTCCACAAGTAAGCATACTTCAAGCTTGGAGGCAAAGTCTTTAATTCCAGCTTGGGTGCTTCTTCTTTCTCCTTTCTTACCTTGTCTAGCATGATTGAGCTCTCCATGCTTTCTTGTGGTACTTCACTACATGATGCTTGTTGTTCTTGCTCCGTTGCATCTTCAAGTTTGTCTTCTTCTATCACTCCTTGGACCAGTGTCTCCATTGTGTCCACCATCATACACTCTCCAATGGACTCTTTTGGGTAACTCATAACAGTAAAAACATTGAATACTATCTTTTCTTCATGAAGCCTGAGGACCAATTCTCCCTTTTGTACATTAATTATAGCTCCAGCTGTTGCCAAAAATGGGCTTCCTAGTATGATTAATGTATTGGCCTCTTCTTCCATGTCAAGCACTACAAAATCTATTGGAAAGATGAAGTCACCCACCTTAACTAACAAGTCCTCCACTACTCCATGGGAGAACTTTAATGTTCTGTCTGCTAGTTGAAGTACCATCCTTGTTAGCTTAGCCTCTTCAATTCTCATTCTCTTTATCATGGCCAAGTACATAAGGTTGATGCTAGCTCCCAGATCACACAATGCTTTCTCAATGCTAATGTCTCCTATGATGCATGGGATTTGAAAGCTTCCAGGGTTTTTCATCTTTTGGGGAAGCTTCTTCTGTATAATGACACTACATTCCTCTGTGAGCACTACAGTTTATTTTTCTCCCCAATTTCTTTTCTTGGTCATGAGCTCCTTTAGAAACTTAGCATAGAGTAGAATTTTCTCTAATGCTTCAGCAAAAGAAATGTTGATCTTGAGCCTCTTGAATATCTCTAAGAACCTAGAAAACTGGTTGTCCTTCCCATCTTTTCTTAGCCTCTGTGGGTATGGTGCTTTTGGTACATAGGGCTTCAAGACTTCCTTTGGTAGGGTAGGAGTATGTATCTCTTCTTCCTCTTTGATTTCTGAGTTTTTGTCAGCTTTTTCTTCTTGTAAGTTATGGCTTGAAGATGACACCTTCACCACTTTCCCACTTCTTAATGTGATGGCCTTGCATTCCCCCTTGGATTGGTCATGGTATCACTGAAAAATGAATTTGTGGACATGGGTAATTGCTTGGATAGGTATTGATGTGAAGATTTATACTGGTTCAGAATTTAACAAAATAATTTCGTTGTGAGCATAGCCTAAACCAACAATCGATCCTCAAATCAAAGTTTAATTTTTGGTTGTCACGAGTCCAACCCAATAAAAATAACCAAGAGTATTAGTCCCGGATCATCTTCTCAAGGAATTACAGTGAGGTATGCATATTATTGGTTATGGTATCCAAGGGGTTGGGAATAAAGGGAGACATTCATGGCAAGGATTGAGAATCTAAGCTTTCTATCTAGTCACTAATCATATCACAATACTTATCAAGAGCTAATCCTATTTCGTCATCTCCAACATCGGAAGAAGGTACAATGTTATCTTCAACATAGGGAGAAAGTCAAATAGGACTAGTTAATCTCAATCCAAAAGTCCTAGTCAACTTACTAATTGAATTAGCAAAAGACTAGCGTTAATGAAAACAATATTAACTAACAACTCTAGATCACCAACATGAGTTGGGTATTAATGACTCAAGATTGCCTAATGGTGCACGAATTGTGAATCACACTTTTCACAACGCGTACCACTAACCAGCAAGTGCACTGGGTCGTCCAAGTAATACCTTACGTGAGTAAGGGTCGAATCCCACGGAGATTGTTGGTTTGAAGCAATCTATGATTATCTTGTAAATCTTAGTCAGGAAGTCAATTATGTTTATCAATTGAATTGTGAATAACCAGTAGAGCATGAATTAAACGTTACTTGTTGTGCAGTAATGGAGAATATGTTGGAGTTTTGGAGATGCTTTGTCTTCTGAATCTCTGCTTTCCTCTGTCTTCTTGTTCACGCACGCACGTCCCCCTATGGCAAGCTGTGTGTTGGTGGATCACCGTTGTCAATGGCTACCTTCCATCCTTCCAGTGAATACTACGCTCACGCGCTCTGTCACAGCACGGCTAATCACCGGTTGGTTCTCGATCCGGTTGGAATAGGATTTACTATCCTTTTGCGTCTGTCACTAACGCCCAGCCTTCAGGAGTTTGAAGCTCGTCACAGTCATTCAATCCTTGAATCCTACTCGGAATACCACAGACAAGGTTTAGACTTTCCGGATTCTCATGAATGCCGCCATCAGTTCTAGCTTATACCACGGAGATTCTGATTAAGGAATCTCAGAGATACTCATTCAATCGGATATAGAACGGAGGTGGTTGTCAGGCACACGTTCATGGTTTGAGGAAGGTGATGAATGTCACGGATCATCACCTTCATCACAGTTAAGCGCGAATGAACATCTTAGATAAGAACAAGCGTGTTTGAATGGAAAACAGAAATACTTGCATTAATTCATCGAGACACAGCAGAGCTCCTCACCCCCAACAATGGGGTTTAGAGACTCATGCCGTCAGAGAATACAAAGTTTAGATCTGAAATGTCATGAGATACAAAATAAGTCTCTAAAAGTTGTTTAAATACTAAACCAGTAGCCTAGGGTTACAAAATATGAGTGGACTATGATGGATGATGCAGAGATCCACTTCTGGGGCCCACTTGGTGTGCTGGGGCCCACTTGGTGTGTGCTGGGGCTGAGACTTTAAGCAATTCACGTGCAGAGGCCATTTGTGGAGTTGAACGCCAGTTTTTGTGCCAGTTTGGGCGTTCAACTCCAGTTTTTGATCCTTTTCTGGCGCTGGACGCCAGAATTGGGCAGAGGACTGGCGTTGAACGCCAGTTTACGTCGTCTATTCTTGTGCAAAGTATGGACTATTATACATTACTGGAAAGCCCTGGATGTCTACTTTCCAACGCAATTAAAATCACGCCATTTCGAGTTCTGTAGCTCCAGAAAATCCACTTTGAGGGCAGGGAGGTCAGAATCCAACAGCATCAGCAGTCCTTTTTCAGCCTGAATCAGATTTTTGCTCAGCTCCTTCAATTTCAGCCAGAAAAATACCTGAAATTACAGAAAAACACACAACTCATAGTAAAGTCCAGAAATATGAATTTTTCCTAAAAACTACTGGAAATAAACTAAAAACTAACTAAAACATACTCAAAACTATATGAAATTATCCCCAAAAAGCGTATAAAATATCCGCTCATCACAACACCAAACTTAAACTGTTGCTTGTCCTCAAGCAACTAGACAAATAAAATAGAAGACTAATAGGTTGAGAAGCAATAATATCTCAGAGTTTTTGAATGAAGCTCAGATTCTAATTAGATGAGCGGGGCTAGTAGCTTTTTGCTTCTGAACAGTTTTGGCATCTCACTTTATCCATTGAATCTCAGAGTGATTGGCATCTATAGGAACTCAGAATTCAGATAGTGTTATTGATTTTCTTAGTTCAGTGTGATGATTCTTGAACACAGCTTCTTTATGAGTCTTGGCCGTGGCCCTAAGCACTTTGTTTTCCAGTATTACCACCGGATACATAAATGCCACAGACACATAATTGGGTGAACCCTTTCAGATTGTGACTCAGCTTTGCTAAAGTCCCCAATTAGAGGTGTCCAGAGTTCTTAAGCACACTCTTCTTTTCGCTTGGACCTTGAATTTAACCGCTCAGTCTCAAGTTTTCACTTGACACCTTCACGCCACAAGCGCATGGTTAGGGACAGCTTGGTTTAGCCGCTTAGACCAGGATTTTATTCCTTTAGGCCCTCCTATCCACTGATGCTCAAAGCCTTGGGATCCCTTTTATTTGCCCTTGCCTTTTGGTTTTAAGGGTTATTGGCTTTTTCTGCTTGCTTTTCCTTTTTTTCTTTTTCTCTTCTCTTCTCTCTTTTTTTTTTTTTCTGCAAGCTTTGTTCTTTGCTGCTTTTTCTTGCTTCAAGAATCATTTTTTATGATTTTTCAGATTATCAATAACATGTCTCATGTTCATCATTCTTTCAAGAGCCAACATATTTAACAGTCTTAAACAACAAATTCAAAAGACATATGCACTGTTCAAGCATTCATTCAGAAGACAGAAAATATTGCCACCACATTTAACTAATTAGACTTTCTCTTATTGAAACTCGAAATTTTATTGCCTCTTATTCAAAATATCTACTACTTTATTCATGTTTGCTGATGATGAGAACAGTAAACTATAACTTAATTGGGGATAAAATCAAACTAGACACTAATTACTACTAATGATCATGTAATGAAGACGCAAACATAGATAAGCACTTAACATAGAGAAAACGAAAAACAGAGAAAGTAAGAACAAGGAACGAGTCCACCTTAGTGATGATGGCATTTCCTTCTTGAGGCACCAATGATGTTCTTGAGCTCTTTTATGTCTCTTCCTTGCCTTTGTGGCTTGATTCCTAGTGATGTTTGGTATTTCTATCCTCAGTTGCTTCCAATAATTATGTGGAGGGAAGTGCATCCCCTGAGGTATCTCTTGATTTGCAGCCACATGTTCTACCACTGAGCTATAGATCCTTCACATAATTGTGATGTCCACACCAAACTTAGAATGTTGCTCGCCCTCGAGCAAAAGAAGAGGGAATAGATGAAGAAGAAGATGTGGAAATAAAAAAAACTAGGATTATGAGGAGGGAAGGTGGGGATCCTGTGGGGTCCACAGATCTTGGGTGTCAAGGCATTTACATCCCTGCACCAATTTGGGCATGCAAAATGCCCTTGCACACAACTCTGGGCGTTCAGCGCCAGGTTGGTGCCCATTTTGGGCGTTCAACGCCCCTTTGCTGCCATTTCTGGCATTGAACGCCAGAACCATGCTTGTTCTGGGCGTTCAGCGCCAGGATGCTCCCATTCTGGGCGTTCAGCACCAGAACTATGCTCTGTTCTGGCGTTTGAACGCCAGACAGATGCTCCTCCAGGGTGTGATTTTTCTTCTGCTGTTTTTGATTCCGTTTTTGATTTTTTTTTTATTTTGTGACTCCACATGATCATGAACCTAAGAAAACATGAAAAACAATAAAAATAAGAATTAGATAGACATTGGGTTGCCTCCCAACAAGCGCTTCTTTAATGTCCTTAGCTGGACCTTGCTGAGCTTTTAATCTAGCTTCAGCCTTGAGCATTCTTGCTCAATGTTGCCTTCTAGATAATACTTGATTCTCTGTCTATTGACAATGAACTTCTTATCAGAATCAATATCTTGAAGCTCCACGTAACCATATGGTGATACACTTGTAATCACGTATGGTCCCCTCCACCGGGATTTCAGTTTCCCGGGGAATAGCCTGAGTCTAGAGTTAAACAACAGAACCTTCTGTCCTGGTTCAAAGATTCTAGATGACAGCTTTCTGTCATGCCACTTTTTTGATTTTTCTTTATATAGCTTGGCATTTTCGAAAGCTGTGAATCTGAACTCCTCTAGCTCATTTAGCTGGAGCAATCTTTTTTCTCCTGCTAATTTGGCATCAAAGTTTAGGAATCTGGTTGCCCAGTAGGCCTTATGTTCCAGTTCCACGGGCAGGTGACATGCCTTACCATACACCAGTTGGTATGGAGAGGTCCCTATAGGGGTCTTGAATGCTGTTCTGTAAGCCCACAGAGCATCATCCAAGCTCCTTGCCCAATCCTTTCTACGGGTATTTACTGTCCGTTCCAGGATTCTCTTTAATTCTCTGTTAGAGACTTCAGCTTGCCCGTTGGTTTGTGGATGATATGGAGTGGCCACTTTGTGGCGAATTCCATACTGAACCATGGCAGAGTAAAGCTGTTTATTGCAGAAGTGAGTGCCCCCATCACTGATTAACACTCTAGGGACACCAAACCTGCTAAAGATATGTTTCTGGAGGAACTTCAGCACTGTTTTAGTATCATTGGTGGGTGTGGCAATAGCCTCAACCCATTTTGATACATAGTCAACTGCCACCAGAATATAAGTGTTTGCGTATGATGGTGGGAAAGGTCCCATGAAGTCAATTCCCCATACATCAAACAACTCTATTTCCAAGATTCCTTGTTGAGGCATGGCGTAACCATGAGGCAGATTACCAGCTCTTTGGCAACTGTCACAATTACGTACAAACTCTCGGGAATCTTTATAGAGTGTGGGCCAATAGAAGCCACATTGGAGGACCTTGGTGGCTGTTCGCTCACCTCCGAAATGGCCTCCATATTGAGATCCATGGCAATGCCATAGGATTCTCTGTGCTTCCTCTCTGGGGACACACCTACGGATAATTCCGTCTGCACATCTCTTAAAGAGATAGGGCTCATCCCACAAGTAGTACTTTGCATCAGTAATTAGTTTCTTTTTTTGTATTCTATTGTACTCCTTGGGTATGAACCTTGCAGCTTTATAGTTTGCAATATCGGCAAACCATGGTGCTTCCTGAATGGCAAATAGATGCTCATCAGGGAACGTCTCAGAGATCTCAAGGAAGGGGAGGGACGTCCCTTCCACTGGCTCTATCCGGGACAGATGATCAGCTACTTGGTTCTCTGTCCCTTTTCTGTCTCTTATTTCTATATCAAACTCTTGCAGAAGCAATACCCATCTAATGAGCCTGGGTTTTGAATTCTGCTTTGTGAGTAGATACTTAAGAGCAGCATGGTCAGTGTACACAATCACCTTTGATCCTACTAAGTAGGATCTGAACTTGTCAATGGCGTAAACCACTGCAAGTAATTCCTTTTCTGTGGTTGTGTAATTTTTCTGGGCATCATTAAAACGCGACTGGCATAATAAATGACATGCAGAAGCTTGTCATGCCTCTGTCCCAATACTGCACCAATGGCATGATCACTGGCATCACACATTAACTCAAATGGCAATGTCCAGTCTGGTGCAGAAATGACTGGTGCTGTGACCAGCTTAGCTTTCAGCGTTTCAAACGCCTGCAGGCATGCTGTGTCAAACACAAATGGTGTGTTAGCAGCTAGCAGATTGCTTAGAGGTTTTGCGATTTTTGAAAAATCCTTTATAAACCTCCTATAGAATCCTGCATGCCCCAGAAAGCTTCTGATTGCCTTAACATTGGCAGGTGGTGGTAATTTTTCAATTACCTCTATTTTTGCTTGATCCACCTCTATTCCCTTGTTTGAGATTTTATGCCCAAGAACAATTCCTTCAGTCACCATGAAGTGACACTTTTCCCAGTTTAAAACTAGGTTGGTTTCTTGGCATCTTTTCAGAACAAGTTTTAGGTGATCAAGACAGGAGCTGAATGAGTCTCCATATACTGAGAAGTCATCCATGAAAACTTCCAGAAATTTTTCCACCATATCAGAGAAAATAGAGAGCATGCATCTCTGGAAGGTTGCAGGTGCATTGCATAGCCCAAAGGGCATCCTTCTATAAGCAAACACTCCGGATGGACATGTGAATGCTGTTTTCTCTTGATCCTGGGGATCTACTGCAATCTGGTTATAGCCTGAGTAGCCATCCAAAAAGCAGTAATAATCATGACCTGCTAGTCTCTCTAGCATCTGGTCTATGAATGGTAAAGGAAAATGATCATTTTTGGTGGCTGTATTGAGCCTTCTGTAGTCAATACACATGCGCCACCCTGTAACTGTTCTTGTAGGAACCAGTTCATTTTTTTCATTATGAATCACTGTCATGCCTCCCTTTTTTGGGACGACTTGAACAGGGCTCACCCAGGGGCTATCAGAAATGGGATAAATAATCCCAGCCTCTAGTAATTTGGTGACCTCTTTCTGCACCACTTCCTTCATGGCTGGATTTAGCCGCCTCTGTGGTTGAACCACTGGTTTGGCATTATCCTCCAATAGGATTTTGTGCATGCATCTAGCTGGGCTTATGCCCTTAAGGTCACCTATGGACCACCCAAGAGCTGTCTTGTGTGTCCTTAGCACTTGAATAAGTGCTTCCTCTTCCTGTGAATTTAAAGCAGAGCTTATGGTCACTGGAAAAGTGTCACCTTCTCCTAGAAATGCATATTTCAAGGATGGTGGCAGTGGCTTGAGTTCTGGTTTAGGAGGTTTTTCCTCTTTCAGAAGAAAGTTCAGAGGCTCTTTCATGTCCCCTGAATCCTCCAAATCAGGCTGAACATCTTTAAAGATGTCTTCCAACTCTGATTCGAGACTCTCAGCCATGTTGATCTCTTCTACCAAAGAGTCAATAAGGTCAACTTTCATGCAGTCTGTTGATGTGTCTGGATGCTGCATGGCTTTGACAGCGTTCAACTTGAACTCGTCATCGTTGACTCTCAGGGTTATTTCCCCCTGTTGGACGTCAATGAGGGATCGTCCAGTTGCTAGGAAGGGTCTTCCTAGAATGAGAGTGGCACTCTTGTGCTCTTCCATTTCCAGCACAACAAAGTCAGTGGGAAAGGCGAATGGCCCAACTCTGACAATCATGTCCTCAATCACGCCTGATGGGTATTTAGTGGAACCATCAGCAAGTTGGAGACATATCCGGGTTGGTTTAACTTCATCAGTTAAGCCAAGCTTCCTGATAGTGGATGCAGGTATCAGGTTGATGCTTGCCCTAAGATCGCATAAAGCTGTCTTGGTGCAATCATCTTCTAATATGCATGGTATCAGAAAACTCCCAGGGTCTTTAAGCTTTTCAGGAAAGCTTTTAAGAATGACTGCACTGCATTCTTCAGTGAGGAGAACTCTTTCTGTTTCTCTCCACTCCTTTTTATGACTCAAGATCTCTTTCATGAACTTGGCATAAGAAGGTATTTGCTCAAGTGCCTCTGCAAAAGGAATCTTTATTTCAAGAGTCCTTAGATAATCTGCAAAGCGAGCAAATTGCTTATCCTGCTCCTCTTTCCGGAGTTTTTGAGGATAAGGTATCTTGGCTTTATATTCCTCAACCTTAGTGGTTAAAGAAGCCTTTTTAGAGGGGTTGTTATCAGCACTTGTGTGTGTCTGATCCCTCACTGGCAATTACGTATCAGATTCAGAAGCTGGAGTGACGTTAGACGCCAACTCACTGTCTGTTCCTGGCGCCTGAACGCCAGAAATGTGCCCATTTTGGGCGTTCAACGCTGGATTCTGCACCATTTCTGGCGTTGAACGCCAATCCTGCCTTGTTTCTGGCGCTGAACGCCAGTTTTGGGCATGGTCTGGGCGTTCAGCGCCAGCCTTCCACCCATTTTCTGGCGTTTTAGTGCCAGAATTATTTTTCCCTGGGCTCTTACTGTCCTCAGGGGAATCTTTGGTGGGTCGCTCATTTCTTGAATTTTTGATGCCTTGAGGTGGGGTATTTAATGTTTTTCCACTTCTTAATTGAACTGCTTGGCATTCTTCTGCTATTTGCTTTGATAGCTGCTGCTTTGTTTGCTTAAACTGTTCGTCCATATGTATATTAGCTATCCTTGTCTCCTGTAACCTGTCTTTGAATTCAGCTAGCTGCTTTGTTAGAAAATCTAATTGCTGATTGAATTCAGCAGCTTGTTTTACAGTATTGAATTCAGCAGTTACTGTTTTAACCTCTTCATTCATGGAAGGGTTGCTGCTTAGATACAGATGCTGATTCTTGGCAACTGTATCAATGAGCTCTTGAGCTTCTTCAATTGTCTTTCTCATATGGATAGATCCACCAGCTGAGTAATCTAAAGACATCTGAGCTCCTTCTGCAAGCCCATAGTAGAAGATGTCTAACTGAACCCACTCTGAAAACATTTCAGAGGGGCATTTTCGTAGCATCTCTCTGTATCTCTCCCAAGCATCATAAAGAGATTCATTATCTCCTTGTTTAAAGCCTTGGATGTCCAGCCTTAGCTGTGTCATCCTTTTTAGAGGGAAATATTGATTCAGGAATTTTTCTGTCAGCTGTTTCCATGTTCTTATGCTGGCCTTAGGTTGGTTATTTAACCACCTCTTAGCTTGATCTTTTACAGCAAATGGAAACAGTAATAGTCTGTAGACATCCTGATCTATTTCCTTATCATGTACTATGTCAGCAATTTGTAAAAATTGTGCCAGAAACTCTGTAGGTTCTTCCTGTGGAAGACCGGAATACTGGCAACATTGCTGCACCATGATAATGAGCTGAGGATTCAACTCAAAGCTACTAACTCCAATGGAGGGTATGCAGATGCTACTCCCATATGAAGCAGTAGAGGGGTTAGAATATGACCCCAGAGTCCTCCTAGACTGTTCATTTCCACTTATGTCCATGATGGATCTATGGATATAACTTGGACTGATTTACCTTTTTATTTATTTTATTTTATAAGAAGTAAATACTTAAATAAAATAAAATAACTAAAAAGAATTTGAATTTTGAAATAAAAAATAATTTTTTTTTTCGTAAAAATAAAAATTAATTAGTTAATAAAAAAAGAAATTTTTGAAAAAGAGGGGAGATATTTTCGAAAATTAGAGAGAGAGAGAGTTAGTTAGGTAGTTTTGAAAAAGTTAAGAAACAAACAAAAAGTTAGTTAGTTAGTTGAAACAAATTTTGAAAAGATAAGAAGTTAGGAAGTTAGAAAAGATATTTTGAAAAGATATTTTTGAATTTAGTGAGGAGAGAGAAAAACAATAAAATAGTACAAGATTTAAAATTTTCAGATCTAATGCTCCTTGTTTTTGAAAATTTTGGAGGGAAAACACCAAGGAACACCAAACTTGAAAATTTTAAGATCAAGACACAAGGAAACTCAAGAACACTTTGAAGACTCACAAGAACACAAGAACATGAAGGAAGAACACCAAACTTAAAATTTTTAGAAAACCAAACCAAAATTTTCGAAAATCAAAGGGAAATCAACAAGAAAACACCAAACTTAAAGTTTGGCACAAGATTTAATAGAAAAAATATTATTTATGAAAAAGAAGGTTTTGAAAAGAATATAAAAGACTTTAACCCAATTACCAAGAACACAGATTAACGCTCTAGCCAAATGAGTTATGGGACCTTAAAAAAAATTTTAAGAAAGATTATTTTTGAAAACACCAAACTTTAAGTTTGGCACAGGATTTAATAGAAAAATTATTTTTGAAAAAGGTTTTAAAAAAATTATGATAGCCAATTATTATGAACATAAACACCACGTTCTGAATAACTGAGCTATAAGTTTAAAGTATTTTAACAAGAGATAAATAATAAAAGACTCTAAACCAAAAAAAAGAAAGATTTTTCCTAATCTAAGCAACAAAATAATCCGTCAGTTGTTCAAACACGAACAATCCCCGGCAACGGCGCCAAAAACTTGGTGCACGAATTGTGAATCACACTTTTCACAACGCGTACCACTAACCAGCAAGTGCACTGGGTCGTCCAAGTAATACCTTACGTGAGTAAGGGTCGAATCCCACGGAGATTGTTGGTTTGAAGCAATCTATGGTTATCTTGTAAATCTTAGTCAGGAAGTCAATTATGTTTATCAATTGAATTGTGAATAACCAGTAGAGCATGAATTAAACGTTACTTGTTGTGCAGTAATGGAGAATATATTGGAGTTTTGGAGATGCTTTGTCTTCTGAATCTCTGCTTTCCTCTGTCTTCTTGTTCACGCACGCACGTCCCCCTATGGCAAGCTGTGTGTTGGTGGATCACCGTTGTCAATGGCTACCTTCCATCCTTCCAGTGAATACTACGCTCACGCGCTCTGTCACAGCACGGCTAATCACCGGTTGGTTCTCGATCCGGTTGGAATAGGATTTACTATCCTTTTGCGTCTGTCACTAACGCCCAGCCTTCAGGAGTTTGAAGCTCGTCACAGTCATTCAATCCTTGAATCCTACTCGGAATACCACAGACAAGGTTTAGACTTTCCGGATTCTCATGAATGCCGCCATCAGTTCTAGCTTATACCACGGAGATTCTGATTAAGGAATCTCAGAGATACTCATTCAATCGGATATAGAACGGAGGTGGTTGTCAGGCACACGTTCATGGTTTGAGGAAGGTGATAAATGTCACGGATCATCACCTTCATCACAGTTAAGCGCGAATGAACATCTTAGATAAGAACAAGCTTGTTTGAATGGAAAATAGAAATACTTGCATTAATTCATCGAGACACAGCAGAGCTCCTCACCCCCAACAATGGGGTTTAGAGACTCATGCCGTCAGAGAATAAAAAGTTTAGATCTGAAATGTCATGAGATACAAAATAAGTCTCTAAAAGTTGTTTAAATACTAAACCAGTAGCCTAGGGTTATAAAATATGAGTGGACTATGATGGATGATGCAGAGATCCACTTCTGGGGCCCACTTGGTGTGCTGGGGCCCACTTGGTGTGTGCTGGGGCTGAGACTTTAAGCAATTCACGTGCAGAGGCCATTTGTGGAGTTGAACGCCAGTTTTTGTGCCAGTTTGGGCGTTCAACTCCAGTTTTTGATCCTTTTCTGGCGCTGGACGCCAGAATTGGGCAGAGGACTGGCGTTGAACGCCAGTTTACGTCGTCTATTCTTGTGCAAAGTATGGACTATTATACATTGCTGGAAAGCCCTGGATGTCTACTTTCCAACGCAATTGAAAGCATGCCATTTCGAGTTCTGTTGCTCCAGAAAATCCACTTTGAGTGCAGGGAGGTCAGAATCCAACAGCATCAGCAGTCCTTTTTCAGCCTGAATCAGATTTTTGCTCAGCTCCTTCAATTTCAGCCAGAAAAATACCTGAAATTACAGAAAAACACACAACTCATAGTAAAGTCCAGAAATATGAATTTTTCCTAAAAACTACTGGAAATAAACTAAAAACTAACTAAAACATACTCAAAACTATATGAAATTATCCCCAAAAAGCGTATAAAATATCCGCTCATCACCTAATTTCTCTTTTCAAACCAAAAATTCTCAAAAAGCTACTCTAACATCCAACCAAGCATTTTATCAAATACTTGGAAGGCATAAAAGAAAAGCATCATAAATTGCAAGAATAATAAATCTACAACTACCCAATATAATGAATCAACAATAAACAAAGCAATTAACCATAAGAACATAAAAGAAACATAAAACATCAAATTGCATTAAAGGAAAATCAAAGTAACAAGAGTTCATCAATATAAAAGAAACATAAAAAGGAAATTAACAAGAGAACTAAGAGAACAAAGATATAGGAACAAGAAATTGTAAAGAAAACAAGATGAAAACAAGAATTAAACCTAAATCTAAAGGAGATCTAACATAATTCTAACCTAATTCTAGAGAGAAGAGGGAGCTTCTTTCTCTAGAAGCTAACTAAAGCAATCACTTTGAGAAGCGGAAAAAAGGTAGAGAAAGAAGCCAACACCCAAGAAGAGCACAACAAAGAAGGCTCAAGAGAGGAAGTGAAGGAGAAAAAGCAGGAGCAAGAAACTTCTACACAGAATAATAAGTCAACCAGGATGGATACAGTGAAAGCATACCAACCAATGTTACCATATCCTCAAAGTTTCAAGGGAGAAAACAAAGAGAAGCAATACTCCAAATTCCTGGAGATATTCAAGACACTGCACATCAACATCCCTTTCATAGAAGCACTTGAACAGATGCCACTATATGCTAAGTTCATGAAAGAATTATTGACAAAGATAAGATCTTTGAAAGAAGGAAAAATGGTTGTGATGACCAGGAAGTGTAGTGCCATCATCCAGAGAGAATCGCTAAGGAAGAGGAAGGATCCAGGGAGCTTTCATATTCCCTGCACCATAGGCAGCATGATAATTGAGAGAGCATTTTGTGACCTTAGTGCAAGCATAAATCTGATACCTCTATCCTTGATGAAGAAGTTTCAAATTCATGAATTAAAACCCACACAGATAACTCTCCAAATAGCAGACAAATCCATTAATCAAGCACTTGGAGTTGTGGAGAATGTATTCATAAAGGTGGGGAAAATTTTCCTCCCAGCTGACTTTGTTATTCTAGACATGGAGGAAGATCATAACACTCCCACCATTCTAAGGAGACCCTTCTTAGCTATGGGCGGAGCATTGATAGATGTTGAAAAAGGAAAATTGATGCTAAGAGTGGACGAAGAGCATATAGTGTTTCATATCTTCAAAAGCTTGCAAGATCCCAATCAAGAAGAAGAGTGTATGAAGATTGATATGAGAGATCCAAATTTGAATGAAGCACCTGATGAGTCACTCCTAATGCACTCAAGCTCATGCTAGAAAAGAAGGGAAGAGGTAGAACTGTTGCAACAAGCTCAAGGAATAGAGAAGGAACTACAATCAAAGCCTCCATATGAGATCCTCAGCAAGAACCTTCCAAAAATTGAGACTTCAGAACATGAACCACCCCCTGGAAAAGAAGAGAATTCTAAGAAGAAAGTGCCAAGATGGTGGAGAAACAAAAAAAATTCCCACTGAAGGCTTCATACCAGGGGATAAAGTGATGATAACTTATCAACCAATGGAAACATCTCCACATTTCTCTGGATATTACACAGTGAACAAAATCCTCTCACTTGAACATGTGGAAATCATCAAGAATGATACTGGAGGAAAGCTCACAGTGAGAGGGGAAGGGTTTAGGCACTATATTCATCATCCTCCATAACAAGGGACAACCATCAAGTTAGTGACGATAAAAGAGTGCTTGTTGGGAGGCAACCCAACCAGAGGTAACTCTCTTTACTATTTCAATAAGAAAGTTAAGTAGATTTATCTATATTGCAAGGGGCTAAGTTTGGTGTTGCACTCCAAAGTAATTAAAGGGTGAATGTTGGATGCTAAGTTTGGTGTTCCACCAAAGATTTCATTAAAAACACATTTCAACCCTCGGCATGACTAGTTATCAGCTCCAAACAATCAGAGAAACTACATAACAATTGTTTAGTTTCTAGTTCATAGTTTGTTTTCTAGTTTATAGTTTGCTTACTTTATAAAAGCACAAGGTTTCATGTATGAGATTAATCTGCTGCATAACAGACATTGGCAAGGAACTAAGTTTGGTGTTCACACACCAAAGTACGTTCAAAAGCTTACAAACATTCTTGCATGCTAACCATCTTTCAAGTGCTTGGGGGACAAGCAACTTCCACTATTATCGCAGAAAGTCACTCAATTTCTTGGAAGGACTATGCATCATCACTAAGCAGAATACAAAAGCAAGAGGGGATGATGAAGGACTAAGCAAGAAGACACCAAGGGGGTGTATTATTGCCTATCTGTTTCTGCTTTAAAGTGCTCTAAATTGGAAGTCTTAATATACCCCTGCTGAGTAGTTTAAGTTGTTTATATTCTGCTTGTTTATTGTCTTTTAATTGCCAGTGTCATTTAAGTGTTCTAGTCTTAGTGTTTGCTTCATTTTCATCTGCTTGAATCTATGTCTTATTCCCCTTTGCATGAACAAAAGAAAATGATTTTGAAACAGAAAGAGTAATAGTCCAATTTGACAGAAAATAGAATAAGGATCAATGGTAGTATATGTTTGATTTTTTAGCAAGTTCACTAATAAAGGTGAAGGGCTGGAATGTTCCTTGAGTATGAATTTAGCTGCTATATGTGAAACCTTAGTAAATAAATTTCCTTAAAATAAAGAACGAAAATGCAAGAGAAAGAAACAAAAAGAATAAGCTAGGCACCAATAGCTCAACCCTTAAGACACATGCCTGTGGTACTTTTGTACTAGGATCTGCTTGGATAATTAGGTTCTAAGGAGTGTTTTAACACTCGGTAACTTGGATTAACTAGCCCGGGATTATCATCCAAAAGTCCACTATCAAGAGCAACCTAGTTACAAGATATTTAGTGACCCAAAGAGGTGCTGGGCATCGATGTCTCTAGAATTGAATTGTAAGCCAAGTGTTTGCGGTGTGTATGTATTGAGGAGAGGCTTGAGTTAGTAGGTCTGAGGGGTGCTTCATCACCCAACACCTTGAGCCAATTGGATCGGGTGTGTTGACTGAAAACTTATCTAAATAGCTGCCTCAACATAGAACACTAAGCTGCAATTAAAGAATAAGTTCCTAAGCTAAAGAAAAAGCAAAAATCAAACATCAAGGAGCAATGAATAATAAGATTTCATAGCAACACTTTAGTTAGTACTCAAGGGGACATATCAAACCTGGAAACTAATAAAAGTTGAGCTGCAAACATATCCTGCATAAAACCTCATGAACCAAGTTTAATTGCTTTCTAATAAGGACATCTATTCTTCTCTGTTTTCATTCATTCTCCTCATGATTTACTCCTTGCTTGGGGACAAGCAAGATTTAAGTTTGGTGTTGTGATGACAAGTCATCTTAAGCTAGTTTCACAAGCATTTTTCATTTGTTTTCATTAAGTTTCATGCACTTTCTTGAGCAATAAGTATGTAATGGATTAGAATTTCATGCATCCCTTGATTCAATTAAACATGGTTATTTTTGTGCTTTTTCATAAGATTTTATGCAAATTTACTTGATTGTTATTAATGATGCAATTTCTTGTGAGTTTGCCAAGACTTTGATGCATGTGTTTGGTTGATGATAGGTGAAAAGAAGCAAGGAAGAAGCAGAGAAAGAAGCAGAGGAAGAGGGAGTAACGTTGGTGGCCAAGCTGGCTGATGAACGGATTTTTGCTAGTAAAGAATTCACAATAAATTCCCGTTGTAAGTATAGTTTCTAAACCAACAATAATTCTTTCATACAAAAATTTGGTTGTCACTAAAACAAACCCAATAAAATTAAACCGAAGTATTTAAACCTCGGGTCGTCTCTCAAGGAATTGCAGGGAAGTATGTTAATATTGGTTATGGAAAAGTATCTTTTAGGGTTTTGAATAAGGAACAAGAAAAGTAAATTGCAAGAATTAAACTAATAGTTAAGAAAGGCTCTTGGCAATGTATGAGAACTAGAAGTCTTATCCTAGTTATCCTTATTAATTGTGATGAGAATTGTCCATTGCTCCCACTTAGTTAACCTCTAACTATGGAGAAAAGTCAAGTGGATGAATCAATTTGATTCCTCAAGTCCTAGTCAACTCCTAAGGAAAGACTAGCTTTAGAGGGATCCAAATCAACTAGCAACTTCTCAATTATCAATCAACAAAAGAGTTTGATAACTCAAGAGTCTCTAATTACTCTACCAAAGCCAAGAGGAGAAAAACTTACTCTAAAATCCAACCAAGCATCTTATCAAACACTTGGTAGGCACAACATAAAAACATAGAAAACTAGCAAGGAATATTAAATCCAAACAACCAACTGCAAACATCAATGACTCAAAAATAATAGAAGAAGCAATAAATATGAAATACCTCAAATTATATTAAATAGAAAATCAAATCTAACATGAGAATTTATAAACTAAATTGGCAACATAAAGCAATTAACAAGGGAAATAAATAAACTAGAATTCTAGAGCAAATAAAAGTAGAAGAGAAACTAAATTGAAATAGAGTAGAAATCTAAAATTGAAAATAGCTAAACCTAAGAATCCTAAAACCTAGAGAGAGGAGAGAGCCTCTCTCTCTAGAAAACTACATCTAAAACCTAAAAATTATGTGAATGAAAGTTATGTGAATGAATCCCTCAATTATTCCCCCACTCTGTAGCCTCTATTCTGTGTTCTCGGGCTTGGAACTGGGCCAAATAGGAGCCCAGAAATTGCCCCCTGCGCTTTTTGCAATTTCTTCACGTGGCGCATGTCACGCGTACGCGTCGATTGTTTTCTGTGCTATGCGTCGCTGCCAGCTTCTCAAAACTTCATTATCTTGCCTTCCTTCCACTTTTGCATGTTTTCTTTCCATCCTCTAAGCCATTCCTGCCCTATAAACCCTGAAATCACTTAACACACATATCAAGGCATCGAATGGTAATAGGAGAGGATTAATATTAGCAAATTTAAGGCCAAAGAAGCATGTTTTCAATCATAGCACAAAATTAGGAAGGAAAATATAAAACATGCGAATTATATGAATAAGTGTGAGTTTAGTGGATAAAATCCACTCAATTAAGCATAAAATGTACCACGAAATAGTGCTGCATCATTGGCTCGCTAACGTTACCTCAAACATTGGAGGAAAGGGCAATGTAATGTTCTGCAAAGATCTGGTGCCAACGTTGGAGGGAACATTGTTAAGCCAACGTTACCTCGAACGTTTTTGATATAGTTTGCTTTCTAAAATTAGACAAAATTGGCTGCAACGCATGAACTGTGGAATTTTGATACTACACGCGCACGCATGAGTGACGCGCACGCGTAAGTTAGCCAACGTTGGAGAGAACGTTGCCAAGCCAATGTTACCTCCAACGCTTGCGACAAAGAGTTCATTTCTGGAATTGGAGAAATCAGCAGCAACGCACACGCGTACGCGTGGGTGATGTGCATGCGTGTGTAAGCCAACGTTGGAGGGAATATTGCCAACCCAATGTTACCTCCAACGCTCGCGACAAGTTTTCAAAAACTAGAGTTGGGAAATTTGAAGTGACGCGTACGCGTGGACGTGCACTTTCTTCCCAACCTCGCGCACGCGTGAAATGGAAAAACCACCCCTTCACGCGTACGCGTGGGCCATGCATACGCGTGACCAGGAGAACATTGGTGCCCCAACGTTGAGTCAAACATTACTGAAAACACCCAAAATCCATTTTTCTTTAAGGGAACATTTGACCCAACGTTTGCTTAAAAACGTTGACCCCAACGTTGATACCAGAGCTATGCAATTGAGCACCCATGCAGATCAGGAACATTAATTGCCAAACATCCCTCTTCAACGTCACTAAGACCCACTCTAGCTTGCTTCAATAAAGGCCAAAAGCCCAATCCAAAGACTTGAAGACTGAATACAGAAAGTGTATAAATAGCATTAAGTTTAAGTTAGTTAGGAGTTCTGGAAGGCTGAGTCAGGGACCCAAATTGGGAAACCTACACTGATTTTCTTTTGTATTTCCTTTTCTGCACTTTTCTGCAATTTTTCTATTTTCTGTTTTACTTGAGCAATGATGAACTAAACCCTATTTTCATCAGGGGGAAGAGCTCTACTGTAATCATAATGAATCAATGAAATTGTTCTTCTTCTCAATTCATTTGGGTAGCTATAGGATAACTTCTGTTTTGACTGTGAATTAATCATTCCGGAAGGGGGTTTAATTCAATTGAATGCTTGTGTGAGCTTCAGAAGGGGAATCACTTACATTAGAATTGGAGCTCTATCCTTCACAACTCTCTTGATCAACACCATTCGGGAGGAATTGAGATCTTGAGAGTTAGTGTGGCTTATAGATGAGAGACATACACTTAACCTCTTCTCATGACAATTAGATCAAGGAATTGGCAAGATTGATTGTGATTAAAGAGATTGGATTGCCAAGGAATTGGGATCCAATCAATTTCAGTCTGCCATAGATTTACTCATATGATTGAGAAAGGAGTTAAGGCCCATTTGATTCATGAAGGATTATGATATCTCCAATCCCTGATGAATCATTCTCTTTGATTTTCTTCAATTTAGATTATTCTGCATTTACTTTAATTGCAATCTGTCTCTGCTGTTTTGATTCCCAGACCCAATTTCTTTTATAATTCATGCAATTTAAGTTTCACTACAATTTAGATTCTGCAATTTTACTTTCTTGCACTTTAAAATTCAAGTTATTTACATTTCTTGCAATCTAAGATTCAGTTCTTTTACTTTCTTTCTTTTTAAGTTTCAGTCATTTAAGTTTTTTGCCATTTAAGTTTCAAGCAATTTACATTCAGCACTTTAGATTTCCTGCAATTTACTTTCTGTTGATCCAATTTCACTCAATTCATCAATATTAGCTTAACTAGATTTATCACCCAACTAAAATTGCTTGATCCATCAATCCCTGTGGGATCGACCTCACTCTGGTGAGTTTTACTACTTGATGCGACCCGGTACACTTGCCGATTAGTTTGTGCAAATTCAATTTTTTGCCATCAAGATTTTGGCGTCGTTGCCTGGGATTGATTTAGATTGACAATGATTAAGTAGGTGATAATCTAGATTAAGCATTTTTCTTTGTTTATGTTAAGTCTACTAACTGTTTGAGATTTTGTTTCTGCTAACTGTAACTCCACTCTAGCAATAGAGTGATCTGCTTTTGTTTTTGGTTTGTTTGTGTTATATGCCAGGAGGAAGAAGAGGTGAATCCACCTCCTTTGATTCTGAACCAGAGAGAACCTTCTTGAGGCTAAGAAGAGAAGCAAGAGGAAAGGGAGTGATTGGAGAAGAAGAATCAGAAGAGGGAGATCAAAAGATGGAGGATAATCTCCCTAATCCACCAGAGGAAGTGGCCAACAACAATGGCCAACCTCCAAGGAGATTTCTAGCCTCTTACACCATCCCAAACCCAAGAAACTGTGGGAGCAGTGATGAGCGGATAATTTATACGCTTTTTGGCACTGTTTTTAGTATGTTTTTAGTATATTTTAGTTAGTTTTATTATATTTTTATTAGTTTTTATTTAAAATTCACTTTTATGGACTTTACTATGAGTTTGTGTGTTTTTCTATGATTTCAAGTATTTTCTGGCTGAAATTGAGGGACCTGAGCAAAAATCTGATTCAGAGGCTGAAAAAGGACTGCAGATGCTGTTGGATTCTGACCTTCCTACACTCGAAGTGGATTTTCTGGAGCTACAGAAGCCCAATTGGCTTTCTCTTAATTGCGTTGAAAAGTAGACATCCTGGGCTTTCTAGCAATATATAATAGTTCATACTTTGCCCGAGATTTGATGGCCCAAATAGGCGTTCCAAGTCAGCTCAAGAATTCTGGCGTTTAACTCCAGAACTGGCACAAAAGCTGGAGTTAAACGCCCAAACTGGCACAAAAGCTGGCGTTCAACTCCAAGAAAAGTCTCTACACATGAAAGCTTCAATGCTCAGTCCAAGCACACACAAAGTGGGCCCCGAAAGTGGATTTTTACACTAAACACCCTAGCTTACTCATTTTCTGTAACCCTAGGTCACCAGTTTACTATAAAAACTACTTTTAGTGATTCATCTTGTACCTCATGACACTTTACACGTTTCATATTGTATCTTCTACAGCATGAGTCTCTAAACCCCATTGTTGGGGGTGAGGAGCTCTATTGTTCTTCATGAATTAATGCAATTACTACTGTTTTCCATTCTATCATGCTTGCTTCTATTCTAAGATATTCATTCGCACTTCAACCTGATGAATGTGATGATCCGTGACACTTATCATCATTCTCACCTATGAACGCGTGCCTGACAACCACCTCCGTTCTACCTTAGATTGAATGCATATCTCTTAGTCTCATGATTCAGATCAGAGTCTTCGTGGTATAAGCTAGAATTATTGGCGGCCATTCCTGAGATCCAGAACGTCTAAACATTGTCTGTGGTATTCTGAGTAGGATCTGCGAGGGGATGACTGTGACGAGCTTCAAACTCGCGAGTGTTGGGCATAGTGACAGACGCAAAAGGATCAATAGATCCTATTCCGACATGATCGAGAACCGACAGATGATTAGCCGTGCGGTGACAGCGCATTTGGAACATTTTCACTGAGAGGACGGGAAGTAGCCATTGACAACGGTGATGCCCAACATAAAGCTTGCCATGGAAGGGGCCTTGCGTGCATGAAGAAGAAGACAGTAGGAAAGTAGAGATTCAGAGGACAAAGCTTCTCCAAAACCTCAACCTATTCTTCATTACTGCATAACAAGTATTTATTTCATGTTCTTTTACTTTTTACAATTAAATCTGAGAAGCATTGATATCCTGACTAAGAGTTACAAGATAACCATAGCTTGCTTCAAGCCGACAATCTCCGTGGGATCGACCCTTACTCACGTAAGGTATTACTTGGACGACCCAGTGCACTTACTGGTTAGTTGTGCGGAATTGCAAAAGTGTGATTGTGATTTCGTGCACCAAGTTTTTGGCGCCGTTGCCGGGGATTGTTCGAGTTTGGACAACTGACGGTTATTCTTGTTGCTTAGATTAGGAATATTTTATTTTTGTTGGTTTATAGTCTTTTATTTGAGTTTAGTTTTATATTTTAAGTTTGGTGTCAATTGCATGATTTTATTTTCTTTTAATTTTTCGAAATTGCATGTCCTTAGTTCTTTCTTGATCTTTAAAAATTCTAAGTTTGGTATCTTCTTTGTGTTTTCCTTTAATTTTTTGAAAAGTTGTGTTTGATTTTCTAAAAATTTTAAGTTTGGTGTGTTTTGTGTTTTTATTTACTAAAAAAATTTTTCAAAAATTTATTCTTGGTGTTCATCTTGATCTTCAAAGTGTTCTTGGTGTTCATCTTGACATTCAAAGTTTTCTTGTTTGTTCCCTTTGTTTTGATCTAAAATTTCTAAGTTTAGTGTCATTTTGTTGTTTTTCTCTTTCCTCATTAAAATTCAAAAATAAAAAATATCTTTTCCCTATTTTACTCATAATTTTCGAAATTTGGCATTAAAGTAGTCAAATATTTTCAAAATCATATCTTTTCTTTTTAGTCAAGTCAAAATTACAATTTCAAAAATTGATCTTTTCAAATCTTTTTCAAAAATCAAATCTTTTTAATTTCTTCAATCATACCTTTTCAATCACATCTTTATTTTTTTTTGAATTGTAATCATATCTTCTCAATCATATCTTATTCAACATAATTTTCAATCATATCTTTTTGATTGCTAATTTCAAAATCTTTTTATTTAAATTAATTAATTTAGTTTTCAACTTGCTTTTATTTTCTTTCTTTTTTTCGAAATTTTATTTTATTTTATTCTATTTTAATTTCGGTCACTTTAATTAAATAAATAAAAATAAAAATATAATTTATTTGCAATTCATATCAATTCCCTTTTCTCCCTCATGGACATAAGTGGAAATGAACAGTCCAAAAGGACTCTGGGGTCATATGCTAACCCCATTACAACTGCATATGGGAGTAGCATTTGTATACCTCCCATCAAAGCAAGCAGCTTTGAGCTAAATCCTTAGCTCATTATCATGGTGCAGCAAAATTGCAAGTATTCTGGTCTTCCACATGAAGAACCTACTGAGTTTCTGGCACAATTCTTACAAATTACTGACACAGTGCGTGATAAAGAAGTGGATCAGGATGTCTACAGATTATTATTGTTTCCATTTGCTGTAAAAGATCAAGCTAAGAGGTGGTTAAATAACCAACCCACAGCAAGCATAAAAACATGGAGACAGTTGACAGACAAGTTCCTGAATCAATTTTACCCTCCAAAAAGGATGACACAGCTAAGGCTGGACATCCAAGGCTTTAAACAAGAGGATCATGAATCCCTTTATAATGCCTGGGAAAGGTACAGAGGGATGCTAAGGAAATACCCCTCTGAAATATTTTCAGAGTGGGTGATGCACGGAAACTTGTCTCTCAACAAATTTCCCTTCGGCAAGTATACCGAATTGTCGTCAAGTAATAACTCACAAAAGAGTGAGGTCGAATCCCACAGAGATTAACGGATTAAGCAATCAATGGTTCATTGATTATCCTAGTCAGACAAATCATTAAGGAGTGATGAGCAACAGGAAAAGTAAATTGCATGAATGTAAAGGAAAAACTATAAAGTGCAGAAAAATAAAATGGCAAGAAAAGTAAACGTAAGAACTAAAAATAAAATGAACATTGGGATCAAGAGATATTGCAATCCTCCGGATCAAGTTCATTCTCATCTCTTCCTCAATCAATGCATTCATTGATCTCCTTGGCAATCTTAAGTGATTGGATCCCAATTCCTTGGCAATCCAATCTCTCTAAGCTTGAACAATTTCCCAATTCCTTGATTTAATTGCTCATGGAAAGAGATAAAGTTTGGTCACTGATTATACCACACACATTCATAGATCAAAGTATTGGTAAGATTAAATGTCACAATATCCATCCAACCGCCAACCTAATCCAATGTGAGAGAGCATTTCTAGCATGATCTCCTCATTCCTCTTCCAAGGTTCAGAGGAAATCCAAGTATGAGCAATTTCTCTTCCGAGACAATTACCCAATTGGATGAAGATCGAAAGCTCTCTAGTAAAATCAAGAGAAAAGAAAGAAGAAGAAGAATAAGAACTACAATTGATCCATTGAATCACAATAGAGCTCTCTAACCTAATGAAAAGAGTTAGTTGATCATTGCTCTACCAAAATAGAAAAGAAAGAAAGTGCAGAAAAGTAAAGATGAAGATTAAAACTAAAATTGAAACTTCAAAATTCATAAATAAAAAGTACAAAGAAAAGAAAGAGAGGGAAAAGTGTGTGAGGGGAGGGAGTCCAAAGACCCCTCTTCCATCCCCCTATTCCCGAATGTCCCTCCCTTGAATGTAAAAACTAAGGCCTTTATATAGGCTCTCCTAAATTACAAAATGAAAAAGCAAATTACAATGAAATGAAAAATTCTATTTTGGATGCTTCTTATGGCCTTGATTGGTTGACACTTGTGGGCTTGCTTGCTTGAGCTTTGAAGTGGATTTGAGAGAGAGGTAAATCAAATTGAGGTCCAGGGTGACTTGGCATTATTGCTGCTGTTAGCCATACTAACGCTACAAGTGTGGCGTTAGTGCTAACGTTAGTGTGACTAACGTCACACTTGCTACCCAATTGGTGTTTTGGGACTTAAAAGATGCCTCTGGTTTGTACTCCAATTTCATGCCCACTATAGAGTATTATATATCGTTGGAAAGCTCTGAATGTTAGCTTTCTAACATAACTAGAATCACATCAATTGGATTTATGTAACTCAATTTATGCTCCTTTGAAGTGGACAAGGTCGCTGGCATAGTCGCTAGCGTTACTGGAAAACGTGAGTCACAATAACGTTAGCGATCAGAGGATGAATATTGCCAGGTTCTGAAGTTCAAATTTACTGTCCACCCCATACTATTATATATTGTTGGAAAGCTCTGGATGTCTACTTTCCAACGCCTTTGGAAGCGCATCATTTGGAGCTCTACAGCTCGAGTTACATTTCTTGGAAGGTGAAGAGGTCAGTTGGCCTTACTACAGGTTGATACCATGTTCATCTTTGCACTTTCGGGGCAGGTTTTCTCCCTCAAATTTAGTGTCCACCATGTAGTGCCATATATTCTTGGAAGGCCCTGGAATCCTACTTTTCAATGCCATTGGAATCACTTCATTTGGAGCGTTGTGGCTCAAGTTATTCTTGTTTGAAAAAGGCATGGAAAGGCTGCCTGGTGAGATTTTTGCCTACGTTAATGTCCACATTAGTGTAACTAACATGGCCATTAACGTGGGTCCTTCTTTGCTTCACAAATGTTAGTGGCGTTCACCTTTTCCACTAACGTTGGCATTTCCCTTTCCTTCCATATTAGTTCCCACGTTAATGTAAATAACGTGGAAGCTAACGTGGGTGTTCTAGCCTTCGCAAACGTTAGTAGCATTCACTTTTTCCACTAACGTTGGCGTTTCCTTTTGCTTTCACGTTAGTTCCCACGTTAATGTAACTAATGTGGAGACTAACGTGGGTCTTCTTGCCCGTCGCTAACGTTAGTGGTGTTTACTTTTACCACTAACGTTCCATGCTCTCCTTCTTCAAAGTTAATGCCACTAACTTTCTCACTAACGTTGGGGCTTCTCTTTTCTTCCACGTTAATGGCCACGTTAGTGGCACTAACGTAGCCACTAACGTGGCTCTTCTCTGCTTCTTGTTACCTGAAATCAATCAAACAAAGTGCATTAAAGTCTTGCTCTTAATCATGGGATCATGCATCATCCATTTTATCATTCAATTCATGCATAATTCTCAAGAAATCATTCAAAATTCACAATGTTTGCTTGAATCATGGTGTGAATGCATTTTCAACCAAATACTTGCTTATTTCCTAAGAAAATGCATGAAACCAACCTAAAGCATACAAAAAAATGGCTAGTAAAACTAGCCATGATGCCCTGGCATCAGTGGGTACAGTTAGACATCTTCTACTATGGGCTTATAGAAAGAGCTCAAATGTCTCTAGATCACTCGGCTGGTGGATCTATACACATGAGAAAAACAATTGAAGAGGCTCAAGAACTCATAGATACAGTTGCTAGAAATCAACATCTGTACTCAAATAGTGAGTCCTCCATAGAAGAAGAGGCTATGGCAGTAACTACTGATCCTAATCCTCAAGAACAGATTGTTGAACTTAATCAGCAATTACTCCTTATGACAAAACAATTAGCAGAATTTAAAGAGATGCTCCAAGACACTAAAAATGCTAACAAGAATATAGAAGCACAATTAAATCAGACAAGACATCACCTATATAAATAGATAATAGAAGAATGCCAAGTTGTTCAACTAAGGAGCGGGAAGACATTGAATAATTCAGCTCAAAATAGTAAAAAGCCAAGAAAGGAAAAATGGACAGAGGATGACCAAACCACTGCCCAAAATCCCTTTGAGGATAGCAAGGGCCCAGAGAGGAATAATTTTGGCATTCAAACGCCAGAAAAGGGAGAAAAGTTGGCGTTAAACGCTCATTCCTTGCCCAGTTCTGGCGATCAAACGCCAGAAAAGGGTGGGAAGCTGGCGTTAAACACCCATTCCTTACCCAGTTCTGGCATTCAAACGCCAATGAGGGATCAGACACCTGCAAGTGCTGATAGTAACCCCTCTAAGAAGGCTTTTCCAACCACTTCTGTAGGGAATAAACCTACAGCAACTAAGGTTGAAGAATATAAAGCCAAGATGCCTTATCCTCAGAAACTCCGCCAAGCAGAACAGGACAAACAATGTTCCCGTTTTGCAGACTATCTCAGGACTCTTGAGATAAAGATCCCGTTTGCAGAGGCACTTGAGCAAGTACCCTCTTATGCTAAGTTCATGAAAGAGATCTTAAGTCATAAGAAGGATTGGAGAGAAACTGAAAAAGTGTTTCTCACTGAAGAATGCAGTGCAGTCATTCTGAAAAGCTTACCAGAAAAGCTTCAAGATCTAGGAAGCTTCATGATACCATGCACATTAGAGGGTGCTTGTACTAAGACAGCTCTATGTGACCTTGGAGCAAGTATCAACCTAATACCTGCATCTACTATTAGAAAGCTTGGGTTGACTGAAGAAGTCAAACCAACCCGAATATATCTTCAACTTGCTGATGGCTCCATTAAATATCCATCAGGCATAATTGAGGACATGATTGTCAAGGTTGGGCCATTTGCCTTTCCCACTGACTTTGTAGTGCTGGAAATGGAGGAGCACAAGAGTGCAACTCTCATTCTAGGAAGACCTTTCCTAGCAACTGGACGAACTCTTATTGATGTACAAAAAGGGGAAGTGACCCTGAGAGTCAATGAGGATGAGTTCAAGTTAAATGCTGTCAAAGCTATGCAGCATCCAGACACATCAAATGACTGCATGAGCACTGATATTATTGACTCTTTGGTGGAAGAGATCAATATGACTGAGAGTCTTGAATCAGAGCTAGAGGACATCTTTAAGGATGTTCAGCCTGATCTGGAGGAACCAGAAGAAATAAAAGAACCTCTAAAAAACCCTCAGGAAGAGGAGAAACCTCCTAAACCTGAGCTCAAACCACTACCACCATCCCTGAAATATGCATTTCTGGGAGAGGGTGACACTTTTCCAGTAATCATAAGCTCTGCTTTAAATCCACAGGAAGAGAAAGCACTAATTCAAGTGCTAAGGACACACAAGACAGCTCTTGGGTGGTCCATAAGTGATCTTAAGGGCATTAGCCCAGCAAGATGCATGCACAAGATCCTATTGGAGGATGATGCTAAGCCAGTGGTTCAACCACAGAGGCGGCTAAATCCAGCCATGAAGGAGGTGGTGCAGAAAGAGGTCACTAAGTTACTAGAGGCTGGGATTATTTATCCTATTTCTGATAGCCACTGGGTGAGCCCTGTCCAAGTTGTCCCCAAGAAGGGAGGCATGACAGTGGTTCATAATGAAAAGAATGAACTGGTTCCCACAAGAACAGTTACAGGGTGGCGCATGTGTATTGACTACAGAAGGCTCAATACAGCCACCAGAAAGGATCATTTCCCTTTACCATTCATAAACCAAATGCTAGAGAGACTAGCAGGCCATGAATACTACTGCTTTTTGGATGGCTATTCAGGCTACAACCAAATTGTGGTGGATCCTCAAGACCAAGAGAAAACAGAATTCACATGTCCATCTGGAGTATTTGCTTACAGAAGAATGCCTTTTGGTCTGTGCAATGCACCTGCAACCTTTCAGAGGTGCATGCTCTCTATCTTCTTTGATATGGTAGAAAAGTTCCTGGAAGTCTTCATGGATGACTTCTCAGTATTTGGAGACTCATTCAGCTCCTGTCTTGATCATCTAGCACTTGTCCTGAAAAGGTGCCAAGAGACTAACTTGGTCTTAAACTGGAAAAAATGTCACTTTATGGTGACTGAAGGAATTGTCCTTGGGCACAAAATTTCAAGCAAGGCAATAGAGGTGGATCAAGTCAAGGTAGAGGTCATTGAAAAATTACCACCACCTGCTAATGTTAAGGCAATCAGAAGCTTTCTGGGGCATGCAAGATTCTATAGGAGGTTCATAAAGGATTTTTCAAAAATTGCAAAACCTCTGAGAAACCTACTAGCTGCTGATACGCCATTTGTGTTTGACACAGAGTGTCTACAGGCGTTTGAAACCCTGAAAGCCAAGCTGGTCACAGCACCAGTCATCTCTGCACCTGACTGGACATCACCATTCGAATTAATGTGTGATGCCAGTGACCATGCCATTGGTGCAGTGTTGGGAAAAAGGCATAACAAGCTTCTGCATGTCATTTACTATGCCAGTCGTGTTCTAAATGACGCATAGAAGAAATACACAACCACAGAAAAAGAGCTGCTTGCAGTGGTTTATGCCATTGACAAGTTTAGCTCCTATTTAGTAGGATCAAAAGTGATTTTGTACACTGACCATGCTGCTCTTCAATATTTACTCACAAAGCAAGATTCAAAACCCAGGCTCATAAGATGGGTGTTGCTTCTACAAGAGTTTGATATAGAAATAAGAGACAGAAAAGGGACAGAGAACCAGGTAGCTGATCACCTGTCCCGGATAGAACCAGTAGCTGGGGCGTCCCTGATGACAAGTCATCTTAGCCTAGTTTCACTAGCCTTTTTCTTTTGTTTTTGATTGATTTATGCACTTTCTTGAGCCATAAGCAAGCCAATTGGGTAGATTTCCATGTTTCCTTTGATTCAATCAACCATGTATGAATTAATGCAATTTCATGAGATTTTATGCTATAATTGTCATATATTATGAAAGAATAACAAACTCATGATTTTAAGCAAAGCTTTGATGTGTTTGGTTGATTGATGATAGGTGAAAAGAGTTTTGAAGAAGGTTGAAGAAAGAAGGAATGGCTAGGAGCAAGAGAGAACAAAAAGCTTGAGCAAAAGTTTGCCTCAAACTTTAGCTCAAACTTTTAAAAGAGTTGAAAACACTCCAGAGGAAAAAAGCTTGAGCAAAATTTTGACCTCAAACTTTAGCTCAAACTTTTGGGAGAAAAGCTTGAGCCAACGTTTGCCTCAAACTTTTTGGCAAACGTTGGCATCACAAAATCAATACCCTGGAGGAAAAAGCTTGCGCCAACGTTTGAGGTCAAACTTTTGCTTAAACGTTGGCGCCACACTTGCACACCCTGGAGGAAAAAGCTTGCGCCAATGTTTGAGGTCAAACTTTTGCTCAAACGTTGGCGCAACACACATTTACAAGGGGGCCAACGTTTGAGCAAAAGTTTGACCTCAAACTTTGGCTCAAACGTTGGTAGCAGCAAAGTGAAGCTATCTGGTATAAAAAGTTTGAGTAAAAGTTTGCCTCAAACTTTTACTCAAACTTTTACTCAAGCTTTTAAGTTTTTCAACCCGGTTCACAATGGATCTTTCTCCAACTCCAAGAGCAATCAACCAAGGCCTTTATCAACCCAATTCCATCAAGAACAAAGGCCCAATTCAAGGCTTGAAAACCATTTGAAGAAAGTGTATAAATAGATTAGGATTTAAGTTTTAAGAGAGTTTTTTCGTAGAGAATTCTTAGAGACTTACAGTGGAGAACTCACCTTTAGATTTTTGAATTGTTGTTTTAGAATTCTAGAGAATTGGGAAGGAGAATTGATCTCTCTTCTTCCTTGTTCTTGCTTGAGCATTCTTTACTTTTCTTGCTTCGGATCTTGGGTGGAGAATTGAAGAACTTCTGTTTCAATCTCACCTTGAGATCTTGTTAAATTTTCTGCTTAATTGAATTTCCTTTTCTGTTAATTACTTCTTCTTCTATTCTCTCTGCAATTTACACTCCTTTATTTCTCTTGCAATTGATTTCTGGATTGGATCTAGGAAGGCATTGAGATCTAGACTTGGTTATCTAGTCTCTTGGGTCCTGAGATCTGAAATTCCCTTTTTATTTCTCTGTTGAACGCTTCTTCAAGCGATTTACATTTTCTGTTTGAGATCTATTGCAATTAAATCCATCTTTTACTTCCTTGCTTTTTGCAATTTTACTTTTCCTTGTTTAAATTCTGCAAATCCACTTCCCAATTCCCTTTACAATTCAAGCCATTTACATTTCTTGCACTTTAAGATTCTGCAATTTACATTTCTTGCGTTCTAAGTTTCTGCCATTTAATTTCTTGTTCTTTAAGATTTAGCACTTTATTTTCTGTTCTCTTTAATTTCATGCAATTTACCCATTCCCTTTACTTTCCATGCAATTTAAATTCTGTTAATCACAAATCACTCAACCAAATCTTGATTCGCTTGACTAAATCAACCACTAAACTGAAATTGCTCAATCCTTCAATTCCTGTGGGATCGACCTCACTCCCGTGAGTTTTTATTACTTGATGCGACCCGGTGCACTTGCCGGTTAGATTTGTGTGCTTGGAATTCATTTTCCGAAAATACACATTAAGTTTTTGGCGCCGTTGCCGGGGATTGAAATAGATTGACAATGATTACGTGAAGTGGAGATCTAGATCAAGCATTTTTTCTTTTCTGTTTCTCTAATTTTTGACTGACACACTAACTGTTTGAATTTTTACCTGAGCTAATTGAAACCTCACTTTAGCAATAGAGTGAAGTTCTCTTGGTTTAACTTGCTGAGTATGATTCTCATAGCTTGATAAATCAACGAGAGAAGTGATTTTCGATCATTAATCTCTCAAGTTTACCAACTGTTTGACACATTGCGTTAACTAACCCTTTAATCATATCTTGGCATAAATATACTCTATCTTCATTTGAACTGTATGTGATTGTGCAGACCATGGAAGGGAAATCAATGAATGCCAGTAATCATGGGAGCGATATCCCCACCTTAGACGACAAGCAACCACTCATCACCATGAACGACATTGCTCAGTGGTTTGAAGCTTTCCCACAAGGAAACATCATCGGATGGGAAGAACTAATGAGTGAACTCCTAGTCAAGCTGAAGCCACCTCAAAGAACTGTTAAACCAGAGGCAGGAGTGCAACCATTCGCACAAGAGAAGGAAATTGAAGGTATTCGTGCAATCATGGCCCAAAGCGAGCAGATACATCAACAGCTTAAGCAACAATTGGAGCTGATTAACAGAAAAGTAGATGAACTTCAACATGCTGTGGCAAATGCACAGAACTCACCTCAAAATCCCCATTGTTGGAATCAATCTGAAAACGGTTCTGGAGTAATTAACTATGAGCAACAAAGTCATGAGCGATCACACTCTCCAAATAGCTCCTCAAGCATGTTCCAACGTAGGACTCAGAATGATGTGTACAACCCACCCTAGAGAACTCAATCCAACTGGAGGGGGGTTGAAAACCAAAATCAAAGACCAAGGGACTTCAACTGTAACAACCCCAATTTCAAAAACCAGCATAAAAACCACCCCCACAACAACAACCATCACGCACCACCCCAATGCACACACTTCCAACCCCATCCTACCTCACAACTCGCCCAAAATGACTCTCATCAACCATCACAGTTGACACAACCACAACCAATTCCAAACTCTCAAAAATTCTATGTCCTAGAAATAATGATGGAAAGATACATGAAGGTTCAAGAAATGATGACAGTAGAGCAAGAAGAAATAAGGAAAAATCAAGAGATGATAAGCAGGAACCAAGAGGCCTCACTCAGAAGAGTTGAAAAGCAAATGGAACAGCTGGTTCAAAACCTTGCTGAATTGGGTGAGAGAGAGGCAAATATATCCCTAAGGGCCACTGAAGATGACCCAAAGAACAGTGAAAAAGCTGCTGGGTTGAAAGGGAAAGCAGTTATGGAAAAAAGTGAGAAGGCTATGGGAAAAGAAACAATCATCAAGGAAAAGCCCACGGTGAGAGGGGGAAACCGAAGGCAACAGAAGCCTCAACTTCCATGATCAGAAAATGAAGGATGTCAAGCTAATGACAATAAAAGAGCGCTTGTTGGGAGGCAACCCAACCTGAGGTAGTTTTCTTTCCATAGTTATTTTAATAAAAAGGTTAATTAACTTCATCTATATTGCAAGAAGCTAAGTTTGGTGTTTCACACCAAAACAATCTAAGGGAGAATGAAGGATTCTAAGTTTGGTGTTCCACCAAAATTTTATCATAAAACGCATTCTCACTTTCTGCATAATGCTAGCTTCAAGCATTTAGATAAACTAGTTAACTATTCTGCTGTTTCCTAGTTTTCAGTTTATTACTTTTGAAAAAGAAAAAAAGTTTCACACATGGTTAATCTGATGCATGAAACCCATTGGCAAGGTACTAAGTTTGGTGTTTCCACACTAAAGTAAGTTCAAAAGGCCCACAAATAAATCATGCATGCTAACCATTTTTCAAGTGCTTGGGGAACAAGCAACTTTCAATATCATTGCAGAGCATCATACAAGCTTTTGGAAGGATTAAGCATCATCAACCAAAGAGATGAAAGAGGAATGTGTGGATCAGTGATGATGATGATGAGGAGTAAAGCAAGCGAACTCCAAAAGGTTGTATTGTTAAGTGATTATCTTACATCAAACACTGCTATGATTGAGAGTGGTTTTGTTTCCCTGATTATCTGTCTGTTTAGTATAGTTTTTTTTTTTCTGAAATTCAATAAGCAAGATGCTTGATCATTTACAACATCATACTCTCCAAAACTTGTTTGCACTCAATTTTTCAAAAAAATGCATCACATGAAAGTTCTTTGAAAAGAAGGATTGAGGAATTAAACAATTTTGAGGCAAGCAAAAGATTAGGAGAAGTGGTGGTTCTAGTTGTATAATTATGTATTGAGGTTGCATGCTTATGAAAACTTACATGGGAGCTCATAGGCGGGACATAGAGTTCAAAGAAGTGTTGTGGAGATTCTCAAACATTTATTGATCCAAGAAGCAGCAAACAAAACAAAAGAAAATAAAGAAAATACAAAAACAAAAAGAACATGGCCCAAGGGTCTGAGCATCAATTACTAGGCAGAAAAGAAAAGAGAAACAAAAACTCAAAGAGTTGTTATCCTAGTAAATGCTTGTGGTTGAATTGTGTCAAAGAAAGAGGCTTGAGCAAGTAAATCCTTAGGGGTGCTTTAACACCTAATACCTTAAAACCAACTGGTTTAGGAGTATTGATTGAAAGTTTATCTAAAGAGCCGCTTTGAGACATGACACTTAGAGTCAAGGCCAAAGCACAGAAACTATAAGCTGCTTCAAGGTGATTACTTATAGAGAGATCTCCATGATATCATTTGGATGAAAGTCCTAAGACCTAAGACTTCCAATATGTAAGGACTAGTAAGCACTGAGGCCCTTGCATGAGCATATGATTTAAAGTTCACCCCACTGTCACTTGATCACTTCACTCACAGGATAGTACATGTAACTTTTCAAATCCATTCTGATTGAAAGAACCTTTGAGCATAATTCCTTTCTTGCTTGGGGACAAGCAAGTTTTAAGTTTGGTGTTGTGATGACAAGTCATCTTAGCCTAGTTTCACTAGCCTTTTTCTTTTGTTTTCGATTGATTTATGCACTTTCTTGAGCCATAAGCAAGCCAATTGGGTAGATTTCCATGTTTCCTTTGATTCAATCAACCATGTATGAATTAATGCAATTTCATGAGATTTTATGCTATAATTGTCATATATTATGAAAGAATAACAAACTCATGATTTTAAGCAAAGCTTTGATGTGTTTGGTTGATTGATGATAGGTGAAAAGAGTTTTGAAGAAGGTTGAAGAAAGAAGGAATGGCTAGGAGCAAGAGAGAACAAAAAGCTTGAGCAAAAGTTTGCCTCAAACTTTAGCTCAAACTTTTAAAAGAGTTGAAAACACTCCAGAGGAAAAAAGCTTGAGCAAAAGTTTGACCTCAAACTTTTGGGAGAAAAGCTTGAGCCAACGTTTGCCTCAAACTTTTTGGCAAACGTTGGCATCACAAAATCAATACCCTGGAGGAAAAAGCTTGCGCCAACATTTGAGGTCAAACTTTTGCTCAAACGTTGGCGCCACACTTGCACACCCTGGAGGAAAAAGCTTGCGCCAACGTTTGAGGTCAAACTTTTGCTCAAACGTTGGTGCAACACACATTTACAAGGGGGCCAACGTTTGAGCAAAAGTTTGACCTCAAACTTTGGCTCAAACGTTGGTAGCAGCAAAGCGAAGCTATCTGGCATAAAAAGTTTGAGTAAAAGTTTGCCTCAAACTTTTACTCAAACTTTTACTCAAGCTTTTATGTTTTTCAACCGAGTTCACAATGGATCTTTCTCCAACTCCAAGAGCAATCAACCAAGGCCTTTATCAACCCAATTCCATCAAGAACAAAGGCCCAATTCAAGGCTTGAAGACCATTTAAAGAAAGTGTATAAATAGCTTAGGATTTAAGTTTTAAGAGAGTTTTTTCGTAGAGAATTCTTAGAGACTTACAGTGGAGAACTCACCTTTAGATTTTTGAATTGTTGTTTTAGAATTCTAGAGAATTGGGAAGGAGAATTGATCTCTCTTCTTCCTTGTTCTTGCTTGAGCATTCTTTACTTTTCTTGCTTCGGATCTTGGGTGGAGAATTGAAGAACTTCTGTTTCAATCTCACCTTGAGATCTTGTTAAATTTTCTGCTTAATTGAATTTCCTTTTCTGTTAATTGCTTCTTCTTCTATTCTCTCTGCAATTCACACTCCTTTATTTCTCTTGCAATTGATTTCTGGATTGGATCTAGGAAGGCATTGAGATCTAGACTTGGTTATCTAGTCTCTTGGGTCCTGAGATCTGAAATTCCCTTTTTATTTCTCCGTTGAATGCTTCTTCAAGCGATTTATATTTTCTGTTTGAGATCTATTGCAATTAAATCCATCTTTTACTTCCCTGCTTGTTGCAATTTTACTTTTCCTTGTTTAAATTCTGCAAATCCACTTCCCAATTCCCTTTACAATTCAAGCCATTTACATTTCTTGCACTTTAAGATTCTACAATTTACATTTCTTGCGTTCTAAGTTTCTGCCATTTAATTTCTTGTTCTTTAAGATTCAACACTTTATTTTCTGTTCTCTTTAATTTCATGCAATTTACCCATTCCCTTTACTTTCCATGCAATTTAAATTCTGTTAACCACAAATCACTCAACCAAATCTTGATTCGCTTGACTAAATCAACCACTAAACTGAAATTGCTCAATCCTTCAATCCCTGTGGGATCGACCTCACTCCCGTGAGTTTTTATTACTTGATGCGACCCGGTGCACTTGCCGGTTAGATTTGTGTGCTTGGAATTCATTTTCCGAAAATACACATCAGTCCCTCCCTTCTATTGTGATCTCTGAGAACTTTCCAGATGAGCAACTCTTTGCCATTCAGGAAGCACCATGGTTTGCAGACATTGCAAATTATAAAGTTGTGAGGTTCATACCCCAGGAGTACAGCAGGGTACAAAAGAAAAAACTAATTTCTAATGCAAAGTACTACTTATAGGATGAACCATATCTCTTTAGGAGATGTGCAGACGGAATGATCCGCAGATGCGTTCCTAGAGAGGAGGCACAGAAGATCCTATGGCATTGCCATGGATCACAGTATGGAGGACATTTTGGAAGTGAGCGCACAGCCACTAAAGTCCTCCAATGTGGCTTCTACTGGCCTACTCTATATAGAGATGCCCGAGAGTTTGTGCGTAACTGTGACAGTTGCCAAAGAGCTGGTAACTTGCCTCATGGTTACGCAATACCTCAACAAGGGATCTTAGAGATTGAGTTGTTTGATGTATGGGGTATTGACTTCATGGGTCCTTTCCCACCATCATACTCAAACATTTACATTCTGGTGGCAGTAGACTACGTATCTAAATAGGTAGAAGCAATTGCCTCACCCACTAATGATACTAAGACTGTGCTGAAGTTCCTCTAGAAACATATTTTTAGCATATTCGGTGTTCCCAGAGTACTAATCAGTGATGTGGGCACTCATTTCTGCAATAAACAGCTTTACTCTGCTATGGTGAGATATGGAATTAGCCACAAAGTGGCAACTCCGTAGCATCCACAGACAAATAGGCTGGATGAAGTCTCAAATAGAGAGCTAAAAAGAATCCTGGAACAGACTGTAATTGCCCATAGAAAGGATTGGGCAAAGAGCTTGGATGATGCTCTGTGGGCATACAGAACAGCATTCAAGACTCCTATAGGAACCTCTCCATACCAGCTTCTGTATAGCAAGGCCTGTCATCTGCTCGTGGAACTGGAACATAAAGCCTATTGGGCAACCAGATTCCTAAACCTGGATGCTAAGTTAGCTGGTGAGAAAAGATTGCTCCAGCTAAATGAGCTAAAGGAGTTCAGACTCAATGCTTTTGAAAATGCAAAAATTTATAAAGAAAAATAAAAAAAGTGGCATGACAAGAAATTATCATCCAGAGTCTTTGAGCCAGGACAAAAAGTTCTGCTGTTCAACTCTAGGCTCAGATTATTCCCCGGGAAATTAAAATCCCGGTGGAGGGGACCATATGTGATTACAGGAGTGTCACCATATGGATATGTTGAGCTTCAAGATATTGATTCTGACAAAAAGTTCATTGTTAATGGACAGAGAATCAAACATTATCTTGAAAGTAATTTTGAGCAAGAATGCTCAAAACTGAGGCTTGAATGAAGCTCAGTAAAGGTCCAGCTAAAGACAATAAAGAAGCGCTTGCTGGGAGGCAACCCAGCCATTAGCAAGTTATTGGTTTCAATTAATACTTGTAGAAGTTTTATATATATTTTTCTTCAAAGGTTAATAATAAAAATTGAAGGAATTCACAGAGTTACAGAAGGATTCAGTGCAAAAAGCAGAGAAAAGGAGTTTGCTGGCAAGAAAACGCCAGTAAAGGGCATTTTGGGCGTTAAACGCCAGAATGGGTACCATTTTGGGCGTTTAACGCCAGAATTGCAGCATCCTGGGCGTTCAGAAAAACACCCAGCGATAAAGGGGTTTCTGGCGTTTAACGCCAGCTAGGGTACCTGGCTGGGCGTTAAACGCCCATAATGGCCAACAATTGGGCATTTAACGCCAGAAAGGCAGGGGGAGGAGATTTTGTTTCCAACTTCAAATTTTTTTAAATTTTCATGTTTTGACTCATAATTTTCTGCATAAACATGTTTCAAACTTTCATCATTCACCCTCAATTTTCCAAAATTCAACAATTTTCTAAATCTCTTTTCAGTTTTCTTTCAAATCCTTCCCAAATCTTTTCAAAAAGTCAATTATCCTCTTAATTTCTTTCCAAATCTTTTTCAACTCATCATATCATCTCTTATTTCTTAGATGCATAACCGAATTTTCAGATTTAACATCTTTATATCTTTTTTAATTACAAATCTCATCTTTTTCATATCATGATTTTATTTTCTTCCATCAATCATATCTCTATGTCATATCTCTTTCAAATTTTTCGAAATTCCTCCCCTCCTCCTATAAATATACATTCGGCCATCCCATCCTCTCCACCATTCGAATTTGGCTCTCCTCCTCTCTCTCCCCTTTCCTTTCTTTTGCTTGAGGGCAAGCAAACCTCTAAGTTTGGTGTGTTTTTCCGTGATCACTGAGCTAAGACTCATCAAGATTATGGCACCTAAGGGAAAATAAACCAATTCAAGAGGCAAGAAAGAGAATACTCCAAAGAGTCTTTAGAATCAAGAGAGGTTCCTAACCAAAGAACATGCAGACAATTACCACAAAATAATGGGTCTGAGGTCAGTGATCCCAGAAGTTAAATTCAATCTGAAAGAAGATGACTATCCAGAGATTCAAGAGCAAATTCGAAACAGAGGATGGAAAATTCTAGCTAATCCTAAAACAAAGGTTGGAAGAAACATGGTTCAGGAATTCTACTCAAATATGTGGCTAACAGATAAGTAGAGAATAACTGGAACCGCCTTTCATACCTACCGAACCATGGTTAGAGGGAGGCTATTTACTTCCATCTGCACAAAATAAGAGAGGTCTTCAAATTGCCTCAACTACAAGATGATCCAGAATCCTTTAATAGGAGAATGGTGAGAGTAGATAAGTGGTTGGATCAAGTTCTAGAGGACATATGCCTCCTTGGAACTAAGTGGATAACCAATTCAAAAGGTATCTGAAGAACTGAAGATTGATGATTTAGAAGTTACAATAAACTCTCGTTGTGAGTATAGTTACTAAACCAAGCAATCAACCTTTCTTACAAACGTTTTGGTTGTCACAAGTAACAAACTCCTTTTAAAATTGATAACCGAGTATTTAAACCTCGGGTCATCTTCTCAAGGAATTGCAGGGAGGTATGTTCTTATTATTGGTTATGAGTTTGTAAATTGGGAAAATTTGGAGTTTGGGCAATGGGCACAGGTATATTTTCAAAGCAATAAAAATAAATAAATAACTGAAAAATAAACTTTTGGCAAGGTATGAGAAATTGGAAGTCCAGACTTAGTTATTCTTATCAACAATAATGAAAGTTGAATCTTAATTCCACTTAGTTAACCTTTGCTATAACAAGGGAAGGTCAAGTGACTAATTAGTTAGATCTTTGAATCCTAGTTAATTCCTAAGAAAAGATTGGAATTATTGAAGATCAATTCAATTAGCAAGGATAACAATTATCAATTATGCTGTTGAATTGGATAACTCCTGAGTTACTGATTTCTTAACCAAGACCAAAAGGGAAAATATCTAAATTAAATTAAAAGCATTCATGTAAATAAAGCAATCAAACTACGTCTAAATATAAATTCAAGTCATAACATGGAAAGGTTCACAAGCCAATTGGGCAACATAAATCAAATACAAATAAAAGTATTAGAGTATCTGAAAGTAAAAGAGAAATATAAAGTAAAAGGAATATTGAACCTGGGATTGAGAGTCACTCCTAAAACTAAGAGAAGTCCTAAATCCTAATCCTAAGAGAGAGGAGAGAACCTCTGTCTCTAAAAACTGCATCTACTCCTAAAATTGTAAATGTGAAGGCCTTTTTTTATGAATGGATGTATTTCCCTACTTTATAGCCTCTAATTTGTGTTTTCTGGGCTGCAAACTAGGTCAGAAACAGCCCAGAAATTGCTGGAGAAGAATTCAAACACGCTGATTTCCGTTATTGCGATGCGGCCGCCTGGATCACGCGGTCGCATCGCCTAGTATCACGGAAACTATAGCATATTATATATCAAATCGAAGCTCCGGACGTTAGCTTTCCAACGCAACTAAAACCGCGTCATTTAGACCTTTGTAGCTAAAGTTATAGCCATTTGAGTGCGAAGAGGTCAGGCTGGACAGCTTAGCAATTTCTCCAACTTCTTGTATTCCTTCCACTTTTGCATGCTTCCTTTCCATCCTCCAAGCCATTCCTGCCTTATAATATCTGAAAACACTTAACAAACATATCAAGGCATCTAATGGTAATAAGAGAGGATTAATAATAAGCAAATATAAGATCAAAGAAGCATGTTTTCAATCAAAACACATAATTAGGAAGGAAATATAAAACCATGCAAATAGTATGAATAAGTGGGTAAAGAGTTAATAAAAACCACTCAATTGAGTACAAGATAAACCATAAAATAGTAGTTTATCAACCTCCCCACACTTAAACACTAGCATGTCCGCATGCTAAGCTCAAGAGAAGCTATAAAGATGAAGAGGAATGGTATGACATGCAACCTATGAATGCAACTACATGCTAAATGCTTTTACTTACTTGGTTAAGAGTAAATAAGTTCTCCAAGACAAATACAAACCAATTTTCACTAATTCAAATCAGACAATAAAAAGAAAGTGAACTTGTAAGAAGACAGCTCATGAATACAGGGAACATAGAATTTAAGAGTTGAACCCTCACTGGAAGTGTATATCACTCTAATCTCTCAAGTGTATAGGGTTATTCACTCTACTCTTCTCTAGTCATGCTTTCTAAACCTTGTTCTTCATCTAACCAATCAACAAAAATTTAATGTACCAATGCAAACATCATGAGGTCTTTTCAAGGTTGTAATGGGGCTAAGGTAAGGGTGAGGGTATATATATATAAGGCTAAGTGAGCTAACAAAGTGAATCCTTGATTAGTCTAAGATCTCACCTAACATATACATACTTTATATAATTTAAAAATACTTTACCTAGCTACCCAAAATTTTCCCACTTTTGTATTACATGCTCATGTATCAAACTTATTTTTGAATTTTGTCCCATGTGCATTGATTTTTTTATTTTGCATTTGGGGTATTTTTTTCATTTTTCTTTTCTTCTTCCTTTTTTTTTTGGTATCCCCTTATTTAATTACTTAATATATTTTTCTTCAATGCACATGGTAATTTAATTATTTTGATTTCACATGAGCATGCTTCCCAAATTTTTAAATAACTTATTCAATTTAATTCCCTACTTTTTCATATCATCCCATGTTCCCATAAAATTTCCCACACTTAAATTTTACACAATATCTATCTTAAGCTAACCAAGGATTCAACTTGGGATTCTTATTTTATTTTTCTGCTTAAGGCTAGTAATGTGATTATAAAACAGAGGGGATTTAAAAGCTCAAGGGGGCTAACAAGGGTGATGTAAAAGGTAGGCTAATTTTGGGATAAGTGAGCTAAAATCAAACAATGGCCTCAATCATATGCAAACATGTAAATATACTAAATATTGGACATATAGATTGGAACAAAATATAGATTACAATCATAGAGAAGAAAACACACAAGAATAAAATATTTATGGTTAAATAATGTAACCATGCAAATAAGCTCAAAATCTCACAGGTTGTGTGTTCTTAGCTTTTTAAACTATGTTCCAATTACAACTTCAAACAAGTTTTAACATAAAAATTTTTCAATTTAAATTAGTGAAAATTTTCAAAGAGAGGGTCTTAAAAGAATTTTATTACTTTAACCAAGTAGTAACTAAATGCACAAAATCAAATAAATATGCAATCAAATATGCAATTGCAGTAACTAATTTAACAAAGAAAATTTAAACATTGGTGTTGAAACAGAAAGGTACTAACCCATGGAGATCGGTATCGACCTCCCCACACTTAAAGATTGCACCGTCCTCGGTGCATACTGAGATTTACAGGTGGACGGGGGTTGTGGTTCCTCAGCTGGGGCTCTTTTTGTTCCTTTCCTTGCCGGTAGTTTGGGAGTAGCTTTCTCTTTACCCTTCTTGGTGGCCATCCTGAAAAGGGAAAAAGAATGTGACTTATAAAGCTAAGGGTTAGAGCAAGGAAGAGAGCGGGAGAGGTGGTAATCAATGCACAATAAAGAAGAATGACGTTAACACACGCTCATGAGTACATGTGAAAAGTCATCAATGGAAAATAGCTAGTGCATATGATAACAATTGAATGCAAGGTGTTTATTGGCATGCAGGCAAAGGCATGAGTAGCATAGATCAAGCATTCAATGTCCAGGTTAGATTACCAAGTCTTTCAAACTAGCAACATGTTTGTAATGACAATTATATTGAATGAATATGATATGGAAAAGGGTTTTGTGAAAGCAGGCATTCAGAGTAGTAGGATAAAAGATACTGAAAAGCAGTGCACAATGCCATACGGGTGTTTTCACAAACATATAGCATGCATGGTAAATAATCTAATGAAAATAATAAATTGAACATGCAAGCAACCCTTTAAAAATAAATATATATAATTGTCAAATAATTCCTCTAATAATCCACAAGTAAAATATAGAAATAATGACCCAAATAAATTTCTAACACCAATGAAAATAATGCAATGAATGAAAGTATGCAAATTAATTAAAATAAAATAAAAAAATAAGAAAAATGAGAAGGGAAAGAAGATAAGAAAGGAAGAAGAAAGAAATAAGAAAAGATAAGAAAAATAAGGATTAGAGAAGAAAAAATAAGAAAATTGGCTGATCTGGATATTTTGTGCGCCGCATGTGACGCGGTCGCGTGGTGCATGATAAGGTTAGGTGACGCGGACGCGTGGGTCACGTAATCGCGTGGGTCACGTAATCGCGTGGCCTATTTTGTGCGATTGGCGCAAGTGCAGCCTCGCGGTCGCGCAACTCTCTATTCGAAACTCTTTTGCCAAAAATCTGGGTGACGCGATCGCGTGGGGCATGCGATCGCGTGAATGGCCATCTTTAAAAAATGACGCGGACGCGTGGGGCACACGTTCGCGTGGTGAGGCTTGGGCTTCCAGCACGAGTCCAGCCCAACTCCAGCTCAACTTTCTGTCATACACCCATTTACGTCGATTCCACAGAGCCACGCGTTCGCGTGGGTGACGCGGACGCGTGGGGAAGCTATTTTTCAAATGACGCGTCTGCGTCAGCGACGCGGTCACGTGGATCAATTTATGCCATTAGCGCGCCTCCAGCCACGCTTTCGCGTGACTCTCTGTTCATCCTCATTTCTTCCAAACGCACATACGACGCGGATGCGTCGGCGACGCTGTCGCATCGCGTGCAAAAATCCCTCTTTTTTTTTAGTCTGAAAAAAAAATATGCAGAATGCACTGTTAATATGAATGTGATGCAAAACTCCAGGATCAATATAATAAAATAAAATGAAACTCAAAAACAAATAAAACTAAATAAAAATGAAAAAGGAACGATTATACCATGGTGGGTTGTCTCCCACCTAGCACTTTTAGTTAGAGTCCTTAAGTTGGACATTTGGTGAGCTCCCTGTTATGGTGGCTTATGCTTGTATTCATCCAGGAATCTCCACCAATGTTTGTATCTCCAGTAACCTCCGGGGTCCCAAACTAGGCGCAAAAAGCCTTCAAGTAAGTTAAAGCAAGTGACAAGGCCCCAAGAGTGTTGATTACCGGGATGAATTCTGGGGTCCCAAATCTTGCTTTTGCACCCGTCTTTAAGTTGATTATCATGATTCCATCCGGGTGGTTCAGTTTTAGAATTCTCGCTGAAGCGTCCAAACAACTTCCTAGACCCATTCAATTGAGCTTTACACCAACCTTTGCATTTAAACTTAAAGCTTCCAACCATGATGAACCTTGCAGGACAATTCTTACCACTGGCCATCTTCCTCTTACTCTTAATGCCACAAAGTGCTCTAAGTTGACCATCCGTCTCCAGTAGCCCATATTCAAGTGGGATTAGAAAGCTAAGGGATATGAATTTTACTCACTTGAATGTTGTGAAGGATGATGGCAACTTAGGGGGAGGGGTTTCCAACAACTTTGGCAAGGTAATTTCAAGCTCCACTCCCTTGTGCTCTTCTTTGACATCTTCTACCTCTTGATCAACCTCTACAAAATCTTCAACCATGATCTGCCTTGGAGGTTGTACGCTCTTCTCAACATCAACATCAAACACCGTGGAAGGAGGCTCTGTGACTGGACTTTCCAATGGAGGTACAGCATCTCTTAAGTCTGCAATCACTTCTTCCTTTTTAATAATTGCTGCTTTGCCCAGTTGTTTAAGTATAAAATCGTACTCATCCTCGATGTTTTTCTTTCCATGACAACTCCTTTCAATTATTCTTTCATCTTCAAGGGTCTCTCCTACCCTTACCCGTAGGGCCTCCTCTAGCTCTTTATGAAGTATGGATTCGCGAAGATGATTCCTTCTTTCCTGTTCCATATCAATAGCATAATTGGGATCATCTTGCTTTTGGATTGATGGATGTGGGTGTTCTTCCATGGAGGGTGGTGATGGGATGAAAAGATCATTATGTGGTTGAAAAGGAAGTGCACTAGAGCTTGAGGGTTGATTGTTGAAGGTATTTGGTGGTCTGATTTGGGCGACGAGAGCTTGTATAGTAGAGTTTAGATTGGCAAGTGCTTTCTCCATGGAGGTTTGGGGTGGATCTATGTATGGTTCATTTGGTTCATAAGGTGGTTGGTATGGTGGATGTGGGTTAGGGTCATATGGAGGTGAATGGTGGAAAGGGACTTGTGAGTATGGTAGTCCAAAGTCATGTTGAGGAAAGGGTTCATAGGCATATGGTGGTGGTTGTTGATAGTCCACTGGAGGTGGTTGATGCCATGAGGGTTGATCAAATCCTTGTGGCTCCTCCCATCTTTGATTGTTCCAACCTTGATGCCTGTTCTCATTGTAATTTCTTCTTCCTGCAACATAATTGTAACCAGACTCATAGCCAAAGGGGTGAGAGTTCATCGTAGCAAAATAAAAATTAAAAATAAAAATAAAAATAAATGTAAATTAAAAGGTTATTTAAATTTTGAATTTGAAAATTAAATTTTGAAATTTGAAATTTGAAAATTTTTAAATTTAAATTTTGAAAATTTTTAAATTTGAATTTTGAAATTTGATTTTTGAAATAAGATAAGATAAGATAAAAATTTTAAAAATAAAAATCTGAAATTTTTTTTTTTGAAAAAAAATTAATTAAAAATGTTTTTGAATTTAATGAGGAAAGAGAAAAACAATAAAATGACACCAAATTTCAAATTTTTAGATCAAAATGAAGAAAACAACTAAGAACAGCTTGAAGGTCAAGATGAACGCGGAGAACAACTTGAAGATCAAGATGAACACTAAGAACAAATTTTTGAAAAAAAAATTTTTTATGACTAAATAAAAACCAATAACCTCTTAATTTATGAAAAAGCAAAAACAAAAACAAAAATAAAAACATATAAACAAACAAAAAGCAAAAAATATTTACAATAACCAATAATAAGGCACACGTTTGCAATTCCCCAGCATCGGCGCCATTTTGAAGAACTGAAGATTGATGGTTTAGAAGTTATAATAAACTCTCGTTGTGAGTATAGTTACTAAACCAAGCAATCAACCTTTCTTACAAACGTTTTGGTTGTCACAAGTAACAAACCCCTTTTAAAATTGATAACCGAGTATTTAAACCTCGGGTCGTCTTCTCAAGGAATTGCAGGGAGGTATGTTCTTATTATTGGTTATGAGTTTGTAAATTGGGGAAATTTGGAGTTTGGGCAATGGGCACAGGTATATTTTCAAAGCAATAAAAATAAATAAATAACTGAAAAATAAACTTTTGGCAAGGTATGAGAAATTGGAAGTCCAGACTTAGTTATCCTTATCAACAATAATGAAAGTTGAATCTTAATTCCACTAAGTTAACCTTTGCTATAACAAGGGAAGGTCAAGTGACTAATTAGTTAGATCTTTGAATCCTAGTTAATTCCTAAGAAAATATTGGGATTATTGAAGATCAATTCAATTAGCAAGGATAACAATTATCAATTATGCTGTTGAATTGGCTAACTCCTGAGTTACTGATTTCTTAACCAAGACCAAAAGGAAAAATATCTAAATTAAATTAAAAGCATTCATGTAAATAAAGCAATCAAACTACGTCTAAATATAAATTCAAGTCATAACATGGGAAGGTTCACAAGCCAATTGGGCAACATAAATCAAATACAAATAAAAGTATTAGAGTATCTGAAAGTAAAAGAGAAATATAAAGTAAAAGGAATATTGAACCTGGGATTGAGAGTCACTCCTAAAACTAAGAGAAGTCCTAAATCCTAATCCTAAGAGAGAGGAGAGAACCTCTCTCTCTAAAAACTACATCTACTCCTAAAATTGTGAATGTGAAGGCCTTTTTTTATGAATGGATGTATTCCCCCACTTTATAGCCTCTAATCTGTGTTTTCTGGGCCACAAACTGGGTCAGAAACAGCGCAGAAATCGCTGGAGAAGAATTCAAACACGCTGATTTCCGTCACTGTGACGCGGCCGCATGGATCACGCGGTCGCGTCGCCTAGCATCACGGAAACTGTAGGATATTATATATTAAATCGAAGCCCCAGACGTTAGCTTTCCAACGCAACTAGAACCGCGTCATTTAGACCTCTTTAACTAAAGTTATAGCCGTTTGAGTGCGAAGAGGTCAGGCTGGACAGCTTAGCAATTTCTCCAACTTCTTGTATTCCTTCCACTTTTGCATGCTTCCTTTCCATCCTCCAAGCCATTCCTGCCTTATAATATCTGAAAACACTTAACACACATATCAAGGCATCTAATGGTAATAAGAGAGGATTAATAATAAGCAAATATAAGATCAAAGAAGCATGTTTTCAATCAAAACACATAATTAGGAAGGAAATATAAAACCATGCAAATAGTATGAATAAGTGGGTAAAGAGTTAATAAAAACCACTCAATTGAGTACAAGATAAACCATAAAATAGTGGTTTATCAGTGTCCCAAACTAACTCAAGAGGGGAGATCTCAAACCAATTGCAAGAGGCTGGTTGGACTTCATTGGGCGTTCTATATTGCCTACTAGCAACCGCTCTGAGGTCACTGTCAAAAGAGCAGTGATGATTCATTGTATTATGCTTGGAAAAAAAGTGGAGATTCATCATCTGATTTCTTGTGAGATTTACACAATTGCAAACAAGAACTCCACTGAAGCCAAACTGGCCTACCCAAGCTTAATTTCTCTGCTATGTAAAGATGCTGGGGTGAGGAAGGGAGTAGATGAATTCATCCCAATCGAACACCCAATCACCAAGAAGTCAATGGAAGGACAAGTGCAAGACAACTCCATCAAAAGGAGGGCGCAGGAGTTCCTCCCAGAAATTTCTGAAATTGACTACTGGACCCGCCTAGAAGCATCTGTTACCAAGATGCAAGAAGCTATGGAACAACTTAAGGAAGAACAGCAGAATCAGAACTGCATGCTCTGCAAACTGCTGAAGGAACAGGAGAAGCAGGGGCGTGAGCTACAGGAGCTGAAGCGCCAGAAGCTCTCCCTTGAAGGACCAAGCACCCCACAGATTGAGGGAGCATCCACTTCTCAAAATCAAGGTTGTTGAGTCCTAACTCTGTGATAACCTTTATTATTAAGAGTCTATTTTAAGAGTCATTTATTTTTCTGCTTTTAATTTTCTGTCTTCTATTATTATGGGTCTACTCTTATATTTATTTTTGAGTCTTATTTTTATTCCATAATCAATAAAAATTTAAAGTTTATGTCTTAAGGCTATGAATGTTCTATGAATCCATCACCTTTCTTAAATAAAAAGTGTTTTTAATTGAAAAAGAAAAAGAAGTACATGAATTTCGAATTTTAAAATAGTTTAATTATTTTGATGTGGTGGCAATACTCTTGTTTTCTGAATGAATGCTTGAACAGTACATATTTTTGAATTGTTGTTTATGAATGTTAAAATTGTTGGCTCTTAAAAGAATGATGAAAAAGGAGAAATGTTATTGATAATCTGAAAAATCAAAAAATTGATTCTTGAAGCAAGAAAAAGCAGTGAATAGAAAAAAAAAGAGGATGATATGTGAAAAAAAAAAGAGAAAAAGAAAGAAAAAGCAAGCAGAAGAAGCCAATAGCCCTTTAAACCAAAAGGCAAGGGTAATAAAAAGGATCCAAGGCTTTGAGCATCAGTGGATAGGAGGGCCCTTGATGAGCGGATAATTTATACGCTTTTTGGCATTGTTTTTACATAGTTTTCAGTATAATTTAATTAGTTTTTAGTATATTTTTATTAGTTTTTAATTAAAATTCACATTTCTGGACTTTACTATGAGTTTGTGTGTTTTTCTGTGATTTCAGGTATTTTCTGGCTGAAGTTGAGAGACTTGAGCAAAAATCAGATTCAGAGGTTGAAGAAGGACTGCAAATGCTGTTAGATTCTGACCTCCCTGCACTCAAAGTGGATTTTATGGAGCTACAGATCTCCAAATGGCACGCTCTCAATTGCGTTGGAAAGTAGACATCCAGGGCTTTTCAGCAATATATAATAGTCCATACGTTGTCCGATTTTAGATGACGAAAACTGGCGATCAATGCTCAGCCCAAGCACACACCAAGTGGGCCCCAGAAGTGGATTTCTGCATCATTTACTCATTTCTGTAAACCGTAGTAACTAGTTTAGTATAAATAGAAATTTTTACTATTGTATTTACATCTTCAGATCAGATCTTTGATCAGTTTTATGCTATCTTAGACCTTTATGGGGGCTGGCCATTCGGCCATGCCAGGACCTTCATCACTTATGTATTTTCAACGGTAGAGTTTCTACACACCATAGATTAAGGTGTGGAGCTCTGCTGTTCCTCATGAATTAATGCCAAGTACTATTGTTTTTCTATTCAATTCAAGCTTATTCCTATTCTAAGATATCCATTCGCACCCAAGAACATGATGAATGTGATGATTATGTGACGCTCATCATCATTCTCACTTATGAACGCGTGCCTGACAAACACTTTCGTTCTACATGCAAACAAGCTAGAATGAATATCTCTTAGATATCTAATACAGAGGACCGAGTCTGAGATATTAGAATCTTCGTGGTATAAGTTAGAACCCATAGACGGCCAATCCTGAGATCCGGAAAGTCCTTGTCTGTGGTATTCCGAGTAGGATTTGGGAAGGGATGGCTGTGACGAGCTTCAAACTCGCGAGTGCTGAGCATAGTGACAGACGCAAAAGGATAGTAAATCCTATTCCAGTATGATCGAGAACCGACAGATGATTAGCCATGCAGTGACAGCGCATTGGACCATTTTCACAGAGAGGATGGGATGCAGCCATTGACAACGGTGATGCCCTACATAAAGCTTGCCATGGAAAGGAGTAGGAAAGATTGGATGAAGACAGCAGGAAAGCAGAGGTTCAGGAGGAACGAAAGCATCTCTATATGCTTATCTGAAATTCTCACCAATGAATTACATAAGTATCTCTATCCTAGTTTATATTTTATTTATATTTATTATCAATTCACCATAACCATTTGAATCTGCCTGACTGAGATTTACAAAGTGACCATAGCTTGCTTCAAGCCGACAATCTCCGTGGGATCGACCCTTACTCACGTAAGGTTTATTACTTGGACGACCCAGTGCACTTGCTGGTTAGTTGTGCGAAGTTGTGACAAAGTGTGATTCACGTTTGAGAGCACCAAGTTGTTGGCGCCATTGTTGATGATCGCAATTTTGTGCACCAAGTTGTTGGTGCCACTGTTGATGATCGCAATTTCGTGCACCAAGTTTTTGGCACCGTTGCCGGGGATTGTTCGAGTTTGGACAACTGACGGTTCATCTTTTTGCTCAGATTAGGTAATTTTATTTTAATTTTAAGATTTTTATTTCTTATTTTCGAAAAAAATAACAAAAAAAATCTTCTTCATTTTCGTTTTTCCCAAAAAAATTTCGAAAAAAAAAATTAATAAAATCATAAAAACAAAAAAAATTGATGTTTCTTGTTTGAGTCTTGAGTTAAATTTTAAGTTTGGTGTCAATTGCATGTTTTTAAAATTTGTGCATTTTTCGAAAACTTATGCATGTGTTCTTCATGATCTTCAAGTTGTTCTTGGTAAGTCTTCTTGTTTGATCTTTAAAATTTCTTGTTTTTGTGTCTTTTCTTGTTTTTTCATATGCATTTTTAATTTGTTAGTGTCTAAAAATTAAAAATCTTTAAGTTTGGTGTCTTGCATGTCTCTTCTTCAAAATTTTCAAAAATAAGTTCTTGGTGTTCATCTTGACATTCAAAGTATTCTTGGTGTTCATCTTGACATTCATAGTGTTCTTGCATGCATCATGTGTTTTGATCCAAAATTTTCATGCATTGAATCTTTTTGATGTTTTTCTCTTTCTTTATTAAAATTCAAAAATCAAAAAAATATCTTTCCCTTTTTTTCACTCATAAATTTTCGAAAATTTGAGTTGACTTTTTCAAAACTTTTTAAAATTTAGTTGCTTCTTATGAGTCAAATCAAATTTTCAATTTAAAAATTCTATCTTTTTCAAATCTTTTTCAAAAATCAAATCTTTTTCAATTTTTCTTTCATATTTTCGAAAACTTTATGATTGATTTTCAAAATCTTTTTCTTATTTCTAATTCATATTTTCGAAATTAATGCTTAACAATTAATGTGATTGATTCAAAATTTTTAAGTTGTTACTTGCCTAATAAGAAAGGTTCAATCTTTAAACTCTAGAATCATATCTTTTTAGTTTCTTGTTAGTCAAGTAATCAACTTTGATTTTAAAATTCAAATCTTTTCAAATTTCTTTTTCAAATCTTTTTCAAATTAAATTTCAATCACATCTTTTTCAAAATTTAATTTCAAAATCTTTTCTAACTTTTTATCTTTTCAAATTTGATTTTCAAATCTTTTTCAATTAACCACTTTACTTTTTATTTGATTCTTATCTTTTTCAAAACTACCTAACTAACTAACTCTCTAATTTTCAAAAATCCCTTCCCTCTTTCTCAAATTTCCTTTTTAATTAACTAATTGTTTTGATTTCAATTTAATTTGATTTCAATTTTAACTTTAATTTTAAAATATTTTTATTTTATTTTATTTAAATTTTTGAATTCTTCTCTTCCTCACATCCTTCTATTTATTTATTCATCTACTAACACTCCTCTTCCACCCAAAAATTTGAACCCCATCCCCCTCTCTGTGTTCGAACTTTTCCTCTTCTCCTTCTTACATTCTTCTCTTCTTATACTTATATCAGGAATCTCTATACTGTGACATAGAGGATTCTATATTTTCTTTTGTGTTCTCTTCTTTTTCATATGAGCAGGAACAAGGATAAGAACATTCTTGTTGAAGCCGATCCTGAACCTGAAAGGACTCTGAAGAGGAAGCTAAGGGAAGCTAAAGCTCAACTCTCTGGAGAAAATCTGACAGAAAATTTTCGAAAAGGAAGGAAACATGGCCAAAAATAATAACAATGCAAGGAAGATGCTTGGTGACTTTACTGCACCAAATTCTAATTTACATGGAAGAAGCATCTCCATCCCTATCATTGGAGCAAACAATTTTGAGCTTAAACCTCAACTAGTTTATCTGATGCAACAAAACTGCAAGTTTCATGGACTTCCATCTGAAGATCCTTTTTAGTTCTTAATTGAATTCTTGCAGATATGTGATACTGTTAAGACCAATGGGGTTGATCTCGAGGTCTACAGGCTCATGCTTTTCCCATTTGCTGTGAGAGACAGAGCTAGAATATGGTTGGACTCTCAACCTAAAGATAGCCTGAACTCTTGGGATAAGCTGGTCACGGCTTTCTTAGCTAAGTTCTTTCCTCCTCAAAAGCTTAGTAAGCATAGAATGGATGCTCAAACCTTCAAACAAAAGTAAGGTGAATCCCTCTATGAAGCTTGGGAGAAATACAAGGAACTGACCAAAAAGTGTTCTTCTGACATGCTTTCAGAATGGACCATCTTGGATATATTCTATTATGGTCTGTCTGAGCTATCAAAGATGTCACTGGACCATTCTGCAGGTGGATCCATTCACCTAAAGAAAAAGCCTACAGAAGCTTAAGAACTCATTGACATGGTTGCAAATAACCAGTTCATGTACACTTCTGAAAGAAATCCTGTGAATAATGGGACGCCTATGAAGAAGGGAGTTCTTGAAATTGATGCTCTGAATGCCATATTGGCTCAGAACAAAATATTGACTCAGTAAGTCAATATGATTTCTCAAAGTCTGAATGGAATGCAAGCTGCATCCAACAGTACTCAAGAGGCATCTTCTGAAGAAGAAGCTTATGATCCTGAGAACCCTGTAATAGCAGAGGTGAATTACATGGGTGAACCTTATGGAAACACCTATAACCCCTCACGGAGAAATCATCCAAATTTCTCATGGAAGGATCAACAAAAGCCTCAACAAGGCTTTAATAATGGTGGAAGAAACATTTTTAACAATAGTAAACCTTTTCCATCATCCACTCAACAACAGACAGAGAATTCTGAGCAGAATCTATCTAGCTTGGCAAATATAGTCGCTGATCTATCTAAGGCCACTTTGAGTTTCATGAATGAAACAAGGTCCTCCATTAGAAATTTGGAGGCACAAGTGGGCCAGCTGAGTAAAAGAGTCACTAAAATCCCTCCTAGTACTCTCCCAAGCAATACAGAAGAGAATCCAAAGAGAGAGTACAAGGCCATAGATTTAACCATCATGGCCGAACCTACAAGGGAGGGAGAGGACGTGAATCCCAGTGAGGAAGACCTCCTGGGACGTTCAGTGATCAATAAGGAGTTTCCCTTAGAGGAACCAAAGGAATCTGAGGCTTATCTAGAGACCATAGAGATTCCGTTGAACCTTCTTCTGCCCTTCATGAGCTCTGATGAGTACTCTTCTTCTGAAGAGAATGAAGACATTACTGAAGAGCAAGTTGCCAAGTACATTGGTGCAATCATGAAGCTGAATGCCAAATTATTTGGTAATGAGACTTGGAAAGATGAACCTCCCTTGCTCACCAATGAACTGAATGCATTGAATAGGCAGAAATTACCTCAAAAGAAACAGAATCCTGGTAAATTCCTAATTCCCTGTAACATAGGCACCATGAACTTTGAGAAAGCTCTGTGTGACCTGGGGTCAGGAATAAACTTAATGCCACTCTCTGTAATGGAGAAACTTGGGATCTTTGAGGTGCAAGCTGCTAGAATCTCATTAGAGATGGTAGACAACTCAAGAAAATAGGCTTATGGACTAGTAGAGGACGTGTTAGTAAAGGTTGAAGGCCTTTACATCCCTGCTGATTTCATAATCCTAGACACTGGGAAGGATGAGGATGAATCCATCATCCTTGGAAGACCCTTCCTAGCCACAGCAAGAGCTGTGATTGATGTGGACAGAGGAGAATTGATCCTTCAACTGAATGAGGACAACTTTGTGTTTAAAACTCAAGGATCTCCTTCTGTAACCATGGAGAGGAAGCATGAAAAGCTTCTCTCACTGCAGAGTCAATCAAAGCCCCCACATTCAAACTCTAAGTTTGGTGTTGGGAGGTTCCAACCTTGCTCTGATTATCTGTGAGGCTCCATGGGAGCTCACTGTCAAGCTATTGACATTAAAAAAGTGCTTGTTGGGAGGTAACCTAATGTTATTTAATCATATCTATTTTATTTTCTCTTTGTTATTTCATGTTTTATTAGGTTGATGATCATGTGAAGTCATAAAAACTACTGAAAAATCAAAAATAGAATGAAAAACAGGATTGAAAACAGCACACCCTAGAGGAAAGCAGTCTGGCGTTTAAACGCCAGAAACAAGCATCTATCTGGCGTTTAACGCCAGAAACAGGCACCAAGCTGGCGTTTAATGCCAGAAACAAGCATCTACCTGGCGTTAATCGCCAGAAACAAGCTACATTTGGGCGTTTAATGCCAGAAACAGGCAGTAGTCTGGCGTTAAACGCCAGGATTGCACAGCAAGGGCATTTTACACGCCTAATTGGAGCAGGGATGTTAAGTCCTTGACCCCACTTGATCTGTGGACCCCACAGGATCCTCTCAGGATCTGTGGCCCTACAGGACCCCCACATTTTCTTCTCTCTTCTTCACACCTTTTCATAACACTCTTCCCCAAATACCCCTCACCAATCACCTCAATCACTCTTTCCCATCACCTCTTCACTACTCACATCCACCCTCTCTTCCCTATAAACCCTACCTACCTTCAAAATTCAAACTAATCTCCCTCCCAAACCCAACCCTAATGGCCGAACCTTACACACCCCCTCACTCCTGTATAAACCCTTCACTCCTTCTTCATTTTCACACAACACAACCCTTTCTTCTTCTCCTTGGCCGAATACATCTTCTTCCCCCATCTCCTCTATTCTCTTCTTCTTCTACTTCTTTCCTTCTTCTTTTGCTCGAGGACGAGCAAACATTTTAAGTTTGGTGTGGTAAAAGCATAGCTTTTTATTTTTTCATAACCATTTATGGCACCTAAGACCAGAGAAACCTCTAGAAAGAGGAAAGGGAAGGCAATTGCTTCCACCTCTGAGTCATGGGAGATGGAGAGATTCATCTCAAAGATCCATCAAGACCACTTCTATGAATTTGTGGCCAAGAAGAAAGTGATCCCTGAGGTTCCTTTCAAGCTCAAAAAGAATGAGTATCCGGAGATCCGACTTAAGATCCAAAGGAGAGGTTGGGAAGTTCTCACCAACCCCATTCAACAAGTCGGGATCCTAATGGTTCAAGAGTTCTATGCAAACGCATGGATGACTAGGAACCATGATCAAATTGTGAGCCCGAATCCAAAGCATTGGCTCACCATGGTTCGGGGAAAATACTTAGATTTCAGTCCAAAAAATGTAAGGCTGGCGTTCAACTTGCCAATGATGGAAGAGAACGCACGACCCTACACAAGAAGGGTCAACTTTGATCAAAGGTTGGACCAAGTCCTCATAGACATATGTAAGGAAGGAGCTCAATGGAAAATTGACTCAAGAGGCAAGCCAGTTCAATTAAGAAGGCATGACCTCAAACCAGTGGCTAGGGGATGGCTAGAGTTCATTCAACGCTCAATCATTCCTACTAGTAACCGGTCTGAAGTCACTATAGATCGGGCCATCATGATCCATAGTATCATGATTGGAGAAGAGGTGGAAGTTCATGAGATTATACCTCAAGAACTCTACAAGGTGGCTGACAAGTCCTCCACTTGGGCAAGGTTAGCCTTTCCTCACCTTATTTGCCACCTCTGCAATTTGGCTGGAATTGACATAGAAGGAGACATCCTCATTGAAGAGGACAAGCCCATCACTAAGAAAAGGATGGAGCAAATAAGAGATCATGGACCTCAACATGAGCATGAGGAAATTCCTCACCATGAAATCCCTGAGATGCCTCAGGGGATGCACTTTCCTCCACAGAATTATTGGGAGCAAATCAACACGTCCCTAGGAGAATTAAGTTCCAACATGGGACAACTAAGGGTGGAGCACCAAGAGCACTCCATCATCCTCCATGAAATTAGAGAAGATCAAAGAGCTATGAGGGAGGAGCAAGAAAGACAAGGAAGAGACATAGAGGAGCTCAAGAGCACCATTGGTCCTTCAAGGAGAGGAAGACGCCACCCTCACTAAGGTGGACTCATTCCTTAATCTCCTTGTCTATTTATTTTCTGTTTTTCGGTTTTTGAGCCTTATGCGTTATTTATGTTTGTGCCTTTAGTACATGATCATTAGTGTATAAGTGTCTATGCCTTAAAGTTATGAATATGAATCCATTACCTCTCTTGAATGAAAAATGTTTTAATTACAAAAGAACAAAAAGTACATGGTTTCGAATTCATCCTTGAAACTAGTTTAATTATTTTGATGTGGTGATAATACTTTTTGTTTTCTGAATGAATGCTTGAACAGTGCATATGTCTTTTGAAGTTGATGTTTATGAATGTTAAATATGTTGGCTCTTGAAGAATAAGGAAAAAGGAGACATGTTATTTGGTAATCTGAAAAATCATAAAAATTGATTCTTGAAGCAAGAAAAAGCAGTGAATACAAAAGCTTGCGAAAAAAAAAGAAAAGAAAAATGGCGAAAAAAAAAAGGGAAAGAAAAAGAAAAAGCAAGCAGAAAAAGCCAAAAGATCTTAAAACCAAAAGGCAAGAGCAAAAAGCCAATAGCCCTTAAAACCAAAAGGCAAGGGTAATAAAAAGGATCCAAGGCTTTGAGCATCAGTGGATAGGAGGGCCTAAAGGAATAAAATCCTGGCCTAAGCGGCTAAACCAAGTTGTCCCTAACCATGTGCTTGTGGCGTAAAGCTGTCAAGTGAAAACTTGAGACTGAGCGGTTAAAGTCGAGGTCCAAAGCAAAAACAGAGTGTGCTTAAGAACCCTGGACACCTCTAATTGGGGACTTTAGCAAAGCTGAGTCACAACCTGAAAAGGTTCACCCAGTTATGTGTCTGTGGCATTTATGTATCCGGTGGTAATACTGGAAAACAAAGTGCTTAGGGCCACGGCCAAGACTCATAAAGTAGCTGTGTTCCAGAATCAACATACTGAACTAGGAGAATCAGTAACACTATATGAATTCTAAGTTCCTATAGATGCCAATCATTCTGAACTTCAATGGATAAAGTGAGATGCCAAAACTATTCAAGAGGCAAAAAGCTACAAGTCCCGCTCATCTGATTGGAGCTAAGTTTCATTGATATTTTGGAATTTATAGTATATTTTCTTCTTTTTATCTTATTTGATTTTCAGTTGCTTAGGGATAAGCAACAATTTAAGTTTGGTGTTGTGATGAGCGGATAATTTATACGCTTTTTGGCATTGTTTTTACATAGTTTTCAGTATAATTTAATTAGTTTTTAGTATATTTTTATTAGTTTTTAATTAAAATCTATATTTCTGGACTTTACTAGGAGTTTGTGTGTTTTTCTGTGATTTTAGATATTTTCTGGCTGAAATTGAGAGACTTGAGCAAAAATCAGATTCAGAGGTTGAAGAAGGACTGCAGATGCGGTTGGATTCTGACCTCCCTGCACTCAAAGTAGATTTTCTGGAGCTACAGAACTCCAAATGGCACGCTCTCAATTGCGTTGGAAAGTAGACATCCAGGGCTTTCCAGCAATATATAATAGTTCATACTTTGCCCGAGTTTAGATGACGCAAACTGGCGTTCAACGCCAGTTCCATGCTGCATTCTGGAGTTAAACGCCAGAAACAGGTTGCAAAGTGGAGTTAAATGCCAGAAACAGGTTACAAACTGGCGTTCAACTCCAAGAGAAGCCTCTACACGTGTAAAGCTCAATACTCAGCCCAAGCACACACCAAGTGGGCCCCAGAAGTGGATTTCTTCATCATTTACTCATTTTTGTAAACCCTAGTAACTTGTTTAGTATAAATAGGACTTTTTACTATTGTATTTACATCTTCAGATCAGATCTTTATCAGCTTTTATACTATCTTAGACCTTTATGGGGGCTGGCCATTCGGCCATGCTTGGACCTTCATCACTTATGTATTTTCAACGGTAGAGTTTCTACACACCATAGATTAAGGTGTGGGAGCTCTACTGTTCCTCATGAATTAATGCAAAGTACTATTGTTTTTCTATTCAATTCAAGCTTATTCCTATTCTAAGATATCCATTCGCACCTAAGAACATGATGAATGTGATGATTATGTGACGCTCATCATCATTCTCACTTATGAACGCGTGCCTGACAAACACTTCCGTTCTACATGCAAACAAGCTAAAATGAATATCTCTTAGATATCTAATACAGAGGACCGAGTCCGAGATATTAGAATCTTCGTGGTATAAGTTAGAACCCATGGATGGCCATTCCTGAGATCCAAAAACTCTAAACCTTGTCTGTGGTATTCTGAGTAGGATCTGGGAGGGGATGACTGTGACGAGCTTCAAACTCGCGAGTGCTGGGCATAGTGACAGACACAAAAGGATCAATGGATCCTATTCCGACATGATCGAGAACCGACAGATGATTAGTCGTGCGGTGACAGCACATTTGGAATATTTTCACTGAGAGGACGGGAAGTAGCCATTGAAAAGGTGATGCCCAACATAAAGCTTGCCATGGAAGGGGCCTTGCGTGCATGAAGAAGAAGACAGTAGGAAAGCAGAGATTTAGAGGACAAAGCATCTCCAAAACCTCAACCTTTTCTTCATTACTGCATAACAAGTATTTATTTCATGTTCTTTTACTTTTTACAATTAAATCTAAGAATTATTGATATCCTGACTAAGAGTTACAAGATAACCATAGCTTGCTTCAAGCCGACAATCTCCGTGGGATCGACCCTTACTCACGTAAGGTATTACTTGGACAACCCAGTGCACTTGCTGGTTAGTTGTGCGAAATTATAAAAGTGTGATTGTGATTTCGTGCACCAAGCAGTATACTCACTCCAAATGTCCATGCCAACAACTTTGAGTTGAAACCTCAATTTATCACTTTGGTGCAGAACAATTGCTCTTATGGAGGGGGTCCTCTTGAAGACCCAAATCAACACTTATTTGTCTTCCTGAGGATATGTGAAACAGTCAAGACAAATGGTGTGCATCCAGATATCTACAAGTTGCTATTTTTTTCCTTTTTTCTTTATAGAGGAATCTCCAACTTTGGGTGCCATGAATGGTAATGGAAAGAACAAAGCTATGCTTTTCCCACACCAAACTTAAAACTTTGCTCCTCCTTGAGCAAAAATAAGGAAAAGAGAAGAAAAGAGTAGAAGAAGAAGAAAATAGAAGGATATAAAGGGAGAAAGTGCTTTCGGCCTTGTGGCTATAGTAGTGTATGAGAGGTGTGTGTATGAAGGGTTATGAAGAGGGTTATTTATAGGAGTGGAGAAGGGTATAGGTTCGGCCATAGGGTTTATAGGGAAGTGTGTAAGGGGAAGTGTGAAAGTAAGTGGGGTAGGTAGGGTAGGTGAAAGATGTTGTGGGACCCACAGGTCCTGAGAGGCTAGGGAATCCAGATTCCCTACTTCTCTGCATTGGCATTTGAACACCCAGTGGCTGCTCCCTGGCTGGCGTTCAACGCAAGCAACGCTACCCATGATGGGCGTTGAACGCCCAACAGGGATACCCTGGCTGGCGTTCAACTTTAACACTCCATCCAGAGTGTTTTGTTTACACTGCTGTGAAATTCTGTCTCTATTCTGAATGTTGCATATGATCATGACCCTAAAAGAAAAACAAAACAAAATAAATAATTAATTAATGTTGGGTTTCCTCCCAACAAGCGCTCTTTTAACGTCATTAGCTTGACGGTTAGCTCCTTACGGAGGTGAGTATGGGCTCAAATTTTTGCCCCTTACAGTGAACTTTCTTCCTGTCCTCTTTTGAATGAGCTCTACATGCTTTAGAGATAGGACACGACTCACTGTATGTGGTAAGGCTGGCTTCTTAGTGAAGACAACTCTCATGCCAGGTGAGAAGCCTTCAGTTGGAACTTTCTTATCCCTCTAGCCTTTAGGTACTTTCTTCTTAGTACCTTTGTGCTTAGAGCTTGTTGATGGCTGCCCAACACCAAACTTAGAATTGATGTTTGGGGGCTCTACCTTGCTCTGCACAGAAAGAGAGTGTTGGAAGACTAGGTGTTGCACAGTTATCTCTCTTTTAGAGGAAGAATTGGGATGAGGCATCTTGAATAAGATGTGGTCCTCCCCTAATTGTAGGGTCAATTCTCCCTTAGCCACATCAATGATAGCATTGGCCGTGTTTTAGGTTCGATTCTCTCAATTCTCTACTAACCTTGCTTTCTAAGGCTTGCTCTTCATCTAACAATCAACATAAATTTAATGCACAGATACACATATCAAGAGGTCTTTTAAGGGTTGTAATGGGGTTAGGGTCGAGGTAGGATTGTATTTGGCCAAGTGGACTAAAATCTGAATCCTTAATTAACTTAAACTTTCCACCTAACTTTAGACAATCCATGTAATCATAATACCACATCTAACTATCCATTAACCATGTTTTCCACATATTCATGCATTCTAATTTCAAGTACAGTACATATGCATTGCTTTCACCACTTACTTTGGGGCATTTTGTCCCCTTTTTGCTTAATTGCCCTTTTTTCTTTTCTTTTTCTCACTTCTTTATATATATATATATATATATATTTTTTTTTTTTCTTTTATTTTTCTCAATGCATATGATTAAATTATTGGATGCATGAATCATGTCCTAAACATTTCTTTCACATTTTTAGAAAATTCTAACATACTCAACTCTCAAACCAAATGTTTCCAAATTCACTTCCCCACACTTAATTCATGAGCACTCTCACTAGTCTAAGCTAACCAAGGATTCAAATTAAGGACATTATTATTTTTTCGCTTAGAGTTAATGATGTGCTAAAGTAAAGAAGAAATGGGTATAATAGGCTCAACATTGGTTTGCAAAGAATAATGAAAGGGTAAGGCCATATGGGTATGTAAGCTCAGTGAAACAAAGGCCTCAATCATATAAGTGTATGCATACATCAAATAATGGAAATATAGAATTAAGCAAGACAAAGATCACAACAAATATGCAATCAAACATGTAAATGCAACAACTAACAAGGAAAATAAACCAATGGTGTTGAGATAGAAGAGTAACTAACCCATGGAGATCGATATCGACCTCCCCACACTTAAAGATTGCACCGTCCTCGGTGCATGCTAAGATGTGCAAGTGGATGGGGGTTGTGGTTCCTCAGCTGGGGCTCTTTTTGTTCTTTTCCTTGCCGGTGGTTTGAGAGTAGCTTTCTCTTTATCCTTCTTGGTGGCCATCTTGAAAAGGAAAAAAGAAAGTAACTTTCAAAGCTAAGGATTAGAGCAAGGAAGAGAGCGGGAAAGGTGGTAATCAATGCACAATAAAGAAGAATGACGTTAACACATGGTCATGACTACACGTGAAAAGTTCATCAATGAAAATATAGCAAGTGCATGTAATGATAATTAAATGCAAGATGTTTATTGGCATGCTGGCCAAGGCATGAGTAGCATAGATCAAGTATTCAATGTCCAAGTTAGATTACCAAGTCTTTCAAACTAATAACCTGTCTGTAATAAAAGTATATTTAAGTAATAAAATATAAAAAGGGTTTTGTGAAAAGCAAGCATTTAGAGTAGTAGAATAAAAGAAATCTAAAGATAGTGCACAATGCCATACGGGCTTTTTCACAAACACAAAGCATGCATGGTAAATAAGTTATTGAATGTATTAAATTGAACATGCAAGCAACCCTTTAAAAAGTAATATATAATTGTCAAACCATTTTAATAATCCACAAAAATATAGAAAATAATGACCTAAATAAATTTCTAACACCAATGAAAATAATGCAATGAATGAAAGTATGCAAATAAATTAAATGAAATAGAATGGAAGTGAAGAGGGATGAGAAGTTAAAGAGATGAAGAAGAAGAAAGTAAGAAAAGGAAGAAGAAAGAAGAAAAGATAGAAGAAATTAGGATTAGAAAAGAAAAGATAAGATAATTGGCGCTGATCTGGATAAGTTGTGCGGCGCAGGCATTGCAGACGCGTGAGTGACGCGGTCGCGTGGTGTGCGATAAGGTCAGGTGACGCGGACGCGTAGGTCACGCGATCGCGTGGCCTGATTTGTGCGATTGGCACGAGTGCAGCCTCGCGTTCGCGCAACTCTCTGTTCGAAACTCTTTTTGCCAAATTTTTTTGGGTGACGCGGTCGCGTGGTTGACGCGATCGCGTAAATGGCCATATTTGCAAAACGACGCGGACGTGTGGGAAACGCGTTCGCGTGGTAAGGCTTGTGCTGCTAGCACCGTTCCAGCCCCATTTCAGCCTAACTTGCTGTCAAACACCCGTTTACGTCGATTTTACAGGGCCACGCGTTCGCGTGGGTGACTGAAAGAATGGTAGATTGACGGTTTAGAATTCAGAATAAATTGCTGTTGCAAGTATAGTTTCTAAACCAAGCAATCATATTTTCTTACAAACGTTTTGGTTGTCACAAGTAACAAACCCCTTTAAAATTGATAACCGAAGTATTCAAACATCGGGTCATCTTCTCAAGGAATTGCAGGGAGGTATGACTTATTATTAGCTATGAGTTTTGTAAATTGGGGGTTTTGAAAGTAAGGAATAAGTAATTTAAAAGACAAGTAAAATAAATAAATAACTATAAAATAAACTCTTGGCAAGGTATGAAAATTCGGAATTCCTATCCTAGTTATTCTTATGAGAATTGAAGTTAATCCCACTTAGTTAACCTTTATGAAAGCAAGGAAAAGTCAAGTGGACTAATTAGTTAGATCCCCAAGTCCTAGCCAACTCCTAAGGAAAGACTAGAGTTAGTAGAATTCAATTCAATTAGCAGACATAACAATCAATCACGATAAGTTTGATAACTCAAAAGCCTCCAGTTAATCAATTAAAGCCAAGAATATAGAAAGCTAAATAAGAATCATAAACTGAAATACCTCAAATTGCATTAAATAGAAATTATAATCTAACATGAAGAGTTCATAAGCTAATTTGGCTAAAAAGAGAATCAACAAGAAAAATAGAATAAACTAGTAAGCTAGAATAAAAGTAGAACAGAAGTCAAATAAAAGGAACATTGAACCTGGAACTCGGAAGAAATTGTAAGTTGAAATAATAAAGTTGAAATCCTAATTCCTTTAAGAGGAATCCTAATCCTAAATTCTAAGAGAGAGGAGAAAACCTCTCTCTCTAAAAACTACATCTAAATTATGAAAAGTGAATAATGGAAGGCCTGTTAATGAAGTGATGCATTCCCCCACTTTATAGACTCTAATCTGTATTTTCTGGACCGAAAACTGGGTGAAAAACAGCCCAGAAATCGCCCCCAGTGATTTTTGTTACGTTCAGGTCGCGGCAAATTGACGCGGAGGTGTCGTCCACGCGTTTGCATGGATTGCATTTTTGCCAGGTCACGCATCCACGTGATCAATGCGTTCGCGTCGCCTGGCATCAGGGCAGCTATAGAAAATTATATATTGTTGCGAAGCCCTGGAAGTTAGCTTTCCAATGCAACTGGAACCGTCTCATTTGGACCTCTGTAGCTTAAGTTATGACTATTTTAGTGCGAGAGGGTCAGGCTGACAGCTTTGCAGTTCCTTCAACTTCTTGTATTCCTTCCACTTTTGCATGCTTCCTTTCTATCCTCCAAGCCATTCCTGCCCTGTAATCTCTGAAAACACTTAACACACATATCAAGGCATCTAATGGTAATAAGAAAGGATTAATATTAGCAAATATAAGATCAAAGAAGCATGTTTTCAATCATAGCACAAAATCAGGAAGGAAAACGTAAAACCATGCAAATAGTATGAATAAGTGGGTAAAGAGTTAATAAAATCCACTAAATTGAGCACAAGATAAACCATAAAATAGTGGTTTATCAACTTCCCCACATTTGAACAATAGCATGTCCTCATGCTAAGCTCAGGAGAAGCTATAAAGGAGTGAAGAGGAATGGTAAAATGTATGAAATGCAATCCTATCTATATGAATGCAACTAAATGTGAAATGCTTCTACCTACTTGGTGAAAAGTAAATAAACCTTTCAAGAACAAACATGAACTGAATTTCACTAATTCAAATCATAAAAATGAAGTACAAATAGACTTGCAGAAGAAAATAGCTCATGAAAGCCGGAAACAAAGAATCGAGCGTCGAACCCTCACTGGAAGCGTATGCACTCTAATCGCTCACGTGTTTAAGGTTCGATCTCTCAATTCTCTACTAATCTTGCTTTCTAAGGCTTGCTCTTCATCTAACAATCAACAAAAATTTAATGCACAAATATACATATCAAGAGGTCTTTTAAGGGTTGTAATGGGGTTAGGGTCAAGGTAGGATTGTATTTGGCCAAGTGGACTAAAATCTGAATCCTTAATTAACTTAAACTTTTTCACCTAACTTAGACAATCCATGTAATCATAATACAACATCTAACTATCCATTAACCATGTTTTCCACATATTCATGCATCCGATTTTGAGTACAGTACATATGCATTGCTTTCACCATTTAACTTGGGGCATTTTGTCCCCTTTTACTTATTTTCTCTTTTTCTTTTCTTTTTCTCACTTATTTCTTTTTTTATATATATATTTTTTCTTTTCTTTTATTTTTCTCAATGCATATGATTAAATTATTGGATGCATGAAGCATGTCCTAAACACTTCTTTCACATTTTCAAAAAATTCTAACATACTTAATTCTCAAACCAAATGTTTCCAAACCCAATTTTTCCACACTTAAATCATAAGCACTCTCACTAGTCTAAGCTAACCAATGATTCAAATTAAGGACATTATTGTTTTTCACTTAGAGTTAATGATGTGCTAAAGTAAAGAACAAAGGGGTAAAACAGGCTCAAAATTGGTTTGCAAAGAATAATGAAAAGGGTAAGGCCATATGGGTATGTAAGCTCAGTGAAATAAAGGCCTCAATCATGTAAGTGTATGCATACATCAAATAATGGATTTATAGAATTAAGCAAGACAAAAATCACAATTTTAGAGAGAACAACACACACCAAAAATAAAATTTTGGTTGATAAAATGCAACCAATCAAATAGGCTCAAAATCTCACTGGTTTTGTGTGTTCAAGCTCTAAACCATGTTCCAGTATAATATTTCTTCAAACAAGTTTAACATTAAATTTTTTTCAAATTAGTGAAATACTCTAAAAGGTTTCTTGAAAAAGAAAATATTACTTCAACCAAGTGGTAAAATATGCACAAAATCAAATAATCATGCAATCAAGAGAGAAAGAAAGAAAAGAGAAAGTATGTTAAAATGTCAAGGGTTAGGGCAAGGAAGAGAACAGAAAAGGTGGTAATTAATGCACATTAAAAGATGAATGATGTTAACAAATGATCATGACTACATGTGAAAAATTATCAATGGAAATATAGCAGGTGCATATGATGACAATTAAATGCAAGGTGTTTATTGGCATGCAGGCAAAGGCATGAGTAGCATAGATCAAGCATTGAATGTCCATGTTAGATTACCAAGTCTTTCAAACTAACATGTTTGAATAATAATTATATTTAATTAATAAAATATAAAAAGGGTTTTGTGAAAAGCAAGCATTTAGAGTAGTAGAATAAAAGAAATCTAAAAATAGTGCACAATGCCATACGGGAGTTTTTACAAACACATAGCATGCATGGTAAATAAGTTATTGAATGTATTAAATTAAACATGCAAGCAACCCTTTAAAAAGTAATATATAATTGTCAAACCATTTTAATAATCCACAAAAATAAAGAAAATAATGACCCAAATAAATTTCTAACACCAATAAAAATAATGCAATGAATGAAAGTATGCAAATAAATTAAAAGAAATAGAATGGAAGTGAAGAGGGATGAGAAGTTAAAGAGATGAAGAAGAAGAAAGTAAGAAAAGGAAGAAGAAAGAAGAAAAGATAGAAGAAATTAGGATTAGAAAAGAAAAGATAAGATAATTGGCGCTGATCTGGATAAGTTGTGCGACGCAGGCGACGCAGACACGTGAATGACGCGGTCGCGTGGTGCACGGTAAGGTCAGGTGACACGGATGCGTGGGTCACGCGATCGCGTGACCTGATTTGTGCAATTGGCGCGAGTGCAACCTCGCGTTCGCGCAACTCTCTGTTCGAAACTCTTTTTGCCAAATTTTTGGGTGACGCGGTCGCGTGGTTGACGCGATCGCGTGAATGGCCATACTTTCAAAAACGACGCGGACGCGTGGGGCACGCGTTCGCGTGGTGGGGCTTGTGCTTCTAGCGCGGTTCTAGCCCCACTCCATCATAACTTGCTGCCATACACCTTTTTTACGTCGATTTTTAAGGCACGCGTTCGCGTGGGTGACGTGGACGCGTGGGAGGCATTTTTGGCAAATGTCGCGAACGCGTCAGCGATGCGGTCGCGTGGATTAATTTGTGCCAAAGGCACACCTCCAGCCACGCTTTCGCATGACTCTCTATTCAATCCTCTTTTCTTCCCAATGCACTGGTGACGCGGACGCGTCAGCGACGCTGTCGCATCGCATGCGATTTTTTTTTATGCAAAATGCAGAATGCGGTATGCAGATGCTGATGCAGATGTTATGAATAATTCCAGGTTCAGTATAATAAAATAAAACTCAAAAACAAACAAAACTAAATAAGATTGAAAATGGAACGATCATACCACGGTGGGATGTCTCCCACCTAGCACTTTTAGTTAAAGTCCTTAAGTTGGACATGTGCTGAGCTCCTTGTCATGGCGGCTTGTGCTTGAACTCGTCTTGAAATTTTCACCAATGCTTGAACTTCCAATAAGCTCTATTGATACTAAGTAAATTCCTCAAGCTTTGATGGGGTTCTTCACAAGATTTGAGCTCCCAAAGTTGATCCTCATATATTCTTGGATCCCAAATCTTGTTTTTACACCCGTCTTCAAGTTGATTATCATGATTCCATCTGGGTGGTTCAACTTTAGAATTTTCACTGAAGCGTCCAAACAACTTCCTAGACCCATTTAATTGAGCTCTGCGCCAACACTTGTACTCCAGTGCGGAATGTGGAACCTTAATGAACCTTGCCTGACAACTCCGACCACTAACCATCTTCCTCTTATTCTTAATGCCACAAAGAGCTCTAAGTTGACCATCCGTCTCCAGTAGCCCATATTCAAGTGGAATTAGAAAGCTAAGGGATATGAATTTTACCCACTTGAATGTTGTGAAGGATGATGGCAACTTAGGGGGAGGTATTTCTAACGAATTTGCAAGCTCCACTCCCTTGTGCTCTTCTCTGACAACTTCCACCTCTTTGCAAGTTTCTTCAATATCAACCTCTTCCTCTTGGTAGCTTTCTTCCAATTCAATCTCTTCTTCATTGCTCACCTAGTGCATGGGAGGCTGTGCTTCTTCTTTTTTAATCTCCATCTCTTGACCAACCTCTTCCAAGTCTTCAACCATGATATGCCTTGGAGGTTGTACACCCTCCTCAGCATCAATTTCAAGTGCCTTGGAAGGAGGTTCTATAACCTGACTTTCTCTTAGAGTTTCAGCATCTCCTAAGTCTGCAACCACTTCTTCCTCTGCAACTATTATGGCTTCCTCCACTTGTTCCAATACAAAACCATGCTCCTCATTGTCCACCGAAGTTTCTAGTGTCTCCTTCATGCTTTGCTCTTCTTTTGATTCTCCACATGTAGCCATGGGAGTTCTTTGAGTGCTCAGATGTCGGGAAGCTATTCGATTTATTAACTCGCCTAAGGCGGCCGCGAAATTTAGCACACTCTTATTCATCCTTTCTTGCCTTTGAAGAATAGCACTACGGGCGTTGTTATCCAATGGAGGTTGGGGTGGATAGGAGGGTTCATTATTTTGGAGAAAGGGTTCATAATAGGAAGGTGGTTCTTCTTGATAAGGATATGGAAATGGTGAATATTGAGGTGGTGGTTCTGGGTGTGGTTCATATGGTGGTTGGTGTAGTGGATAAGGATTAGGGCCATGATGTGAATGGTTGTAGGTGGCTTGTGAGTATGGTGGTTCAAAGCTATGTCGAGGAAGCGGTTCATAAGCATATGGTGGGGCTTGTTGGTAACTGCAAGGGGGTGGTTGTTGCCATGAGGGTTGATCAAATCCTTGTGGCTCCTCCCATCTTTGATTGTTCCAACCTTGATACTTGTTCTTATTGTAATTTCCTCTTCCTGCAACATAATTGTAACCAGACTCATAGCCAAAGGGGTGAGAGTTCATAGTAGCAAATAAAAATTAAAACGAAAATAAAAACAAATTTAAATTAAAAGGTTATTGAAATTTAAATTTTGAAAATTAAATTTTGAATTTTAAATTTTGAAATTTGAATTTTGAATTTTGAAATTTTAAATTTGAAAATTTTTTAAATTTGAATTTTTAAATCTTGAAATTTGAATTTTGAAAAAGTCAACAATATAAGATAAAAATTTGAAAAAGATTTAAATTTTGAAAAGATTTGATTTTTAAAATTTTAAATTTAAAATTTTAAACTTGGATTTTGAATTTTTGAATTTAAATATTGAAATTTGAAATTTGATTTTTGAAATAAGATAAGGTTTTGAAAAAGATATGATTTTTGAAAAAGATTTGAATTTTGAAATTTAAAACTAAGATAAGATAAGATAAAAATTTTAAAATAGAAATCTGAATTTTTTTTTATGCAAGTTTTGAAAATTCAATTAAAATCAAGAGAAAAGATATTTTTGAATTAAATGAGGAAAGAGAAAAACAATAAAATGACACCAACTTAAAATTTTTTAGATCAAAACGAAGAAAACAACTAAGAACAACTTGAAGGTCAAGATGAACACGAAGAACAACTTGAAGATTAAGATGAACACCAAGAACAAATTTTTGAAATTTTTTTTAAATAACTAACTAAAAACCAATAACCTCTTAATTTACGAAAAAGCAAAAAAAAAAACAAAAATAAAAACAAATAAACAAGCAAAAAGCAAATATTTACAATAACCAATAATAAGGCACACGTTTGCAATTCACCGGCAATGGCGCCATTTTTTGAAAGAACGGTAGATTGACGGTTTAGAATTCAGAATAAATTCCTGTTGCAAGTACAGTTTCTAAACCAAGCAATCATCCTTTCTTACAAACGTTTTGGTTATCACAAGTAACAAACCCCTTTAAAATTGATAACCGAAGTATTCAAACCTCGGGTCGTCTTCTCAAGGAATTGCAGGGAGGTATGACTTATTATTAGCTATGAGTTTTGTAAATTGGGGGTTTTAAAAGTTAGGAACAAGTAATTTAAATGACAAGTAAAATAAATAAATAACTATAAAATAAACTCTTGGTAAGGTATGAAAATTTGGAAGTCCTATCCTAGTTATTCTTATGAGAATTGAAGTTAATCCCACTTAGTTAACCTTTACGAAAGCAAGGAAAAGTCAAGTGGACTAATTAGTTAGATCCCCAAGTCCTAGCCAACTCCTAAGGAAAGACTAGAGTTAGTAGAATTCAATTCAATTAGCAGACATAACAATCAATCACGATAAGTTTGATAACTCATGAGCCTCCAATTAATCAATTAATGCCAAGAATATAAAAAGCTAAATAAGAATCATAAACTGAAATACCTCAAATTGCATTAAATAGAAATTATAATCTAACATGAAGAGTTCATAAGCCAATTTGGCTAAAAAGAGAATCAACAAGAAAAATAGAATAAACTAGTAAGCTAGAATAAAAGTAGAACAGAAGTCAAATAAAAGTAACATTGAACCTGGAACTCGGAAGAAATTGTAAGTTGAAATAATAAAGTTGAAATCCTAATTCCTTTAAGAGGAATCCTAATCCTAAATCCTAAGAGAGAGGAGGGAACCTCTCTCTCTAAAAACTACATCTAAATTATGAAAAGTGAATAATGGAAGGCCTGTTAATGAATGGATGCATTCCCCCACTTTATAGCCTCTAATCTGTGTTTTCTGGACCGAAAACTGGGTCAAAAACAGTCTAGAAATTGCCCCCCAGTGATTTCTGTTACGTTCAGGTCGCGGCAAAGTGACGCGGAGGCGTCGTCCACGCGTTTGCATGGATTGCATTTTTGCCAGGTCACGCGTCCGCGTGATCAACGCATTCGCGTCGCCTGGCATCAAGGCAGCTATGGCAAATTATATATCGTTGTGAAGCTCCGAACGTTAGCTTTCCAACGCAACTGGAACCATCTCATTTGGACCTCTGTAGCTCAAGTTATGACTATTTTAGTGCGAGAGGGTCAGGCTGACAGCTTTGCAGTTCCTTCAACTTCTTGTATTCCTTCCACTTTTGCATGCTTCCTTTCTATCCTCCAAACCATTCCTGCCCTGTAATGTCTGAAAACACTTTCTTGGTGGCCATCCTGATAGAAAGAAAAGAGAAAGTATGTTAAAATGTCAAGGGTTAGGGCAAGGAAGAGAACAGAAAAGGTGGTAATCAATGCACATTAAAAGATGAATGATGTTAACACATGGTCATGACTACATATGAAAAATCATCAATGGAAATATAGCAGGTGCATATGATGACAATTAAATGCAAGGTGTTTATTGGCATGCAGGCAAAGGCACGAGTAGCATAGATCAAGCATTCAATGTCCATGTTAGATTACCAAGTCTTTCAAACTAACATGTTTGAATAACAATTATATTTAATTAATAAAATATAAAAAGGGTTTTGTGAAAAGCAAGCATTTAGAGTAGTAGAATAAAAGAAATCTAAAAATAGTGCACAATGCCATACGGGCGTTTTCACAAACACATAGCATGCATGGTAAATAAGTTATTGAATGTATTAAATTGAACATGCAAGCAACCCTTTAAAAAGTAATATATAACTGTCAAACCATTTTAATAATCCACAAAAATATAGAAAATAATGACCCAAATAAATTTCTAACACCAATAAAAATAATGCAAGGAATGAAAGTATGCAAATAAATTAAAAGAAATAGAATGGAAGCGAAGAGGGATGAGAAGTTAAAGAGATGAAGAAGAAGAAAGTAAGAAAAGGAAGAAGAAAGAAGAAAAGATTGAAGAAATTAGGATTAGAAAAGAAAAGATAAGATAATTGGCGCTGATCTGGATAAGTTGTGCGACGCAGGTGACGCAGACACGTGAGTGACGCGGTCGCGTGGTGCGTGATAAGGTCAGGTGACGCGGACGCATGGGTCACGCGATTGCGTGACCTGATTTGTGCGATTGGCGCGAGTGCAGCATCGCGTTCGCGCAACTCTCTGTTCGAAAATCTTTTTGCCAAATTTTTGGGTGACGCGGTCGCGTGGTTGACGCGATCGCGTGAATGGCCATACTTTCAAAAACGACGCGGACGCGTGGGGCATGCGTTCGAGTGGTGGGGCTTATGCTTCTAGCGCGGTTCCAGCCCCACTCCATCATAACTTGCTGCCATACACCTTTTTACGTCGATTTTTAGGGCACGCGTTCGCGTGGGAGGCATTTTTTGCAAATGACGCAAACGCGTCAGCGATGCGATCTTGTGGATCAAATTGTGCCAAAGGCACGCCTCCAGCCATGCTTTCGTGTGACTCTTTATTCAATCCTCTTTTCTTCCCAATGCACTGGTGACGCGGACGCGTCGGCGACGCTGTCGCGTTGCCTGTGATTTTTTTTATGCAAAATGCAGAATGCAGTATGCAGATGCTGATGCAGATGTTATGAATAATTCCAGGTTCAATAAAATAAAATAAAACTCAAAAACAAACAAAACTAAATAAGATTGAAAATGGAACGATCATACCACGGTGGGTTGTCTCCCACCTAGTACTTTTAGTTAAAGTCCTTAAGTTGGACATGTGCTGAGCTCCTTGTCATGGTGGCTTGTGCTTGAACTCGTCTTGAAATTTCCACCAATGCTTGGACTTCCAATAAGCTCTATTGATACTAAGTAAATTCCTCAAGCTTTAATGGGGTTCTTCACAAGATTTGAGCTCCCAAAGTTGATCCTCATATATTCCTGGATCCCAAATCTTGTTTCTACACCCGTCTTCAAGTTAATTATCATGATTCCATCCGGGTGGTTCAGATTTAGAATTCTCACTGAAGCGTCCAAACAACTTCCTAGACCCATTTAATTGAGCTATGCGCCAACACTTGTACTCCAGTGCGGAATGTGGAACCTTAATGAACCTTGCCTGACAACTTCGACCACTAACCATCTTCTTCTTACACTTAATGCCACAAAGAGCTCTAAGTTGACCATCTGTCTCCAGTAGCCCATATTCAAGTGGAATTAGAAAGCTAAGGGATATGAATTTTACCCACTCGAATGTTGTGAAGGATGATGGCAACTTAGGGGGAGGAATTTCTAACGAATTTGCAAGCTCCACTCCCTTGTGCTCTTCTCTGACAGCTTCCACCTCTTTGCAAGTTTCTTCAATATCAACCTCTTCCTCTTGGTAGCTTTCTTCCAATTCAATCTCTTCTTCATTGCTCACCAAGGGCATGGGAGGCTGTGCTTCTTCTTCTTTAATCTCCATCTCTTGACCAACCTCTTCCAAGTCTTCAACCATGATATGCCTTGGAGGTTGTACACCCTCCTCAGCATCAATTTCAAGTGCCTTGGAAGGAGGTTCTATAACCTGACTTTCCCATGGAGGTTCAGTATCTCCTAAGTCTTCAACCACTTCTTCCTCTGCAACTATTATGGCTTCCTCCACTTGTTCCAATACAAAGCCATGCTCCTCATTGTCCACTGAAGTTTCTACTATCTCCTTCATGCTTTGCTCTTCTTTTGATTCTCCACATGTAGCCATGGAAGTTCTTTGAGTGCTCAGATGTTGGGAAGCTATTCGATTTATTAACTCGCCTAAGGCGGCCGCGAAATTTAGCACACTCTTATTCATCCTTTCTTGCCTTTGAAGAATAGCACTACGGGCGTTGTTATCCAATGGAGGTTGGGGTGGATAGGAGGGTTCATTATTTTGGAGAAAGGGTTCATAATAGGAAGGTGGTTCTTCTTGATAAGGATATGGAAATGGTGAATATTGAGGTGGTGGTTCTGGGTGTGGTTCATATGGTGGTTGGTGTGGTGGATAAGGATTAGGGCCATATGGAGGTGAATGGTTGTAGGTGGCTTGTGAGTATGGTGGTTCAAAGCTATGTTGCGGAGGCGATTCATAAGCATATGATGGGGCTTGTTGGTAACTGCAAGGGGGTGGTTGTTGCCATGAGGGTTGATCAAATCCTTGTGGCTCCTCCCATCTTTGATTGTTCCAACCTTGATGCTTGTTCTCATTGTAATTTCCTCTTCCTGCAACATAATTGTAACCAGACTCATAGCCAAAGGGGTGAGAGTTCATAGTAGCAAATAAAAATTAAAAACGAAAATAAAACAAATTTAAATTAAAAGGTTATTGAAATTTAAATTTTGAATTTTAAATTTTGAAATTTGAATTTTCAATTTTGAAATTTGAAATTTGAAAATTTTTTAAATTTGAATTTTTAAATCTTGAAATTTGAATTTTAAAAAAGTCAACAATATAAGATAAAAATTTGAAAAAGATTTAAATTTTGAAAAGGTGTGATTTTTAAAATTTTAAATTTAAAATTTTAAATTGAATTTTTAATTTTTGAATTTAAATATTTAAATTTGAAATTTAATTTTTGAAATAAGATAAGGTTTTGAAAAAGATATGATTTTTGAAAAAGATTTGAATTTTGAAATTTAAAACTAAGATAAGATAAGATAAAAATTTTAAAATAGAAATCTAAAATTTTTTTTATGCAAGTTTTGAAAATTCAATTAAAATCAAGAGAAAAGATATTTTTGAATTAAATGAGGAAAGAAAAAAACAATAAAATGACACCAACTTAAAATTTTTTAGATCAAAACGAAGAAAACAACTAAGAACAACTTGAAGGTCAAGATGAACACGAAGAATAACTTGAAGATCAAGATGAACACCAAGAACAAATTATTGAATTTTTTTTAAATAACTAAATAAAAACCAATAACCTCTTAATTTACGAAAAAGAAAAAATAAAAAACAAAAATAAAAACAAATAAACAAGCAAAAAGCAAATATTTACAATAAGCAATAATAAGGCACACGTTTGCAATTCCCCGGCAACAGCGCCATTTTTTGAAAGAACGGTAGATTGACGGTTTAGAATTCAGAATAAATTCCCGTTGCAAGTACAGTTTCTAAACCAAGCAATCATCCTTTCTTACAAACGTTTTGGTTGTCACAAGTAACAAACCCCTTTAAAATTGATAACCGAAGTATTCAAACCTCGGGTCGTCTTCTCAAGGAATTTCAGGGAGGTATGACTTATTATTAGCTATGAGTTTTGTAAATTGGGGGTTTTGAAAGTTAGGAACAAGTAACTTAAATGACAAGTAAAATAAATAAATAACTATAAAATAAACTCTTGGTAAGGTATGAAAATTTGGAAGTCCTATCCTAGTTATTCTTATGAGAATTGAAGTTAATCCCACTTAGTTAACCTTTACAAAAGCAAGGGAAAGTCAAGTGGACTAATTAGTTAGATCCCCAAGTCCTAGCCAACTCCTAAGGAAAGACTAGAGTTAGTAGAATTCAATTCAATTAGCAGACATAACAATCAATCACGATAAGTTTGATAACCCATGAGCCTCCAGTTAATCAATTAATGCCAAGAATATAAAAAGCTAAATAAGAATCATAAACTGAAATACCTCAAATTGCATTAAATAGAAATTATAATCTAACATGAAGAGTTCATAAGCCAATTTGGCTAAAAAGAGAATCAACAAGAAAAATAGAATAAACTAGTAAGCTAGAATAAAAGTAGAACAGAAGTCAAATAAAAGGAACATTGAACCTGGAACTCGGAAAAAATTGTAAGTTGAAATAATAAAGTTGAAATCCTAATTCCTTTAAGAGGAATCTTAATCCTAAATCCTAAGTGAGAGGAGAGAACCTCTCTCTCTAAAAACTACATCTAAATTATGAAAAGTGAATAATGGAAGCCCTGTTAATGAATGGATGCATTCTCCCACTTTATAGCCTCTAATTTGTGTTTTCTGGACTGAAAACTAGGTCAAAAACAGTCCAGAAATTGCCCCCCAGTGATTTCTGTTACGTTCAGGTCGCGGCAAAGTGACGCGGAGGTGTCGTCCACGCGTTTGCATGGATTGCATTTTTGCCAGGTCACGCGTCCGCGTGATCAACGCGTTCGCGTCACCTGGCATTGAGGCAGCTATGGCAAATTTTATATCGTTGTGAAGCTCCGAACGTTAGCTTTCCAACGCAACTGGAACCATCTCATTTGGACCTCTGTAGCTCAAGTTATGACTATTTTAGTGCGAGAGGGTCAGGCTGACAGCTTTGCAGTTCCTTCAACTTCTTGTATTCCTTCCACTTTTGCATGCTTCCTTTCTATCCTCCAAGCCATTCCTGCCCTGTAATCTCTGAAAACACTTAACATGTAACAACCCTGATTTTCGAGTATGCAAGATCTTTTTCGAAGGCACGGAATCCTCCGAAAGATCAGTAAGGGGAGAACCTCTGATATATCATCAAGTATCTCAATCCTCATTGTCATTATATCATCTTTAAGATAGAACCTTTTCTGAGGCACGCTCGATAACGTAGTCACAAAAAACCCAGTTTTTGAACCGTATCGGTTAAGAGTTTTAATTCTGTTTTTTTGTAAATAGTCTCAGTTTGACGAACCGGACTCGATTCATGAGAGAAGAGAGATAATAGGATAATATTATCATTATATTAGTATTAGAAGCTTCTTGAATGATATTATAAGGTTACCTAGTTTGTTTTAGTTAAAAATAGGAAATCGGTTTAACCGGGTTCACAGTTTACTGGTGCAGCTTAGCACCGGCACTCTCTGATGACTTTAGCAATGCTAAGGCCTCATTATACATGTTTTATTCTCATATTAAATATGTTACTAGTGTCTTTTATGCTAGTAGCTCAGAAAAGAATTTTTAGAGATGTTTTTACGTGTGTTTCGATACACCTAGTTTTAGTAGTTATACACATGAGATATTTTAATATTATTTTAATCCACCTTCAAGCCAACCAATCAAAACTCACCCTACACCCCCAAGACACTCCAAGACTGTCTCATTTCTTCATTTTGGCCGAAAATAACAAGAGAGAAAAGAGAGAAACTTTCATGAACACTTAATCTTCAAAGCTTGATTTCTTCTGAACTAAAACTCAAATCAAAACTTCGATTTCACCAAAATGATCCTTTCTTCTTTCTTTACATGATCATATGACTTATCAAGGGTGGAAATAAGGTGAGATGGCTGTCTCCCTCCCTCTTCAATTCAGTTTTCAAGGAAAACCATGCAAAACATGTGTTTTTTTGATGTTTTTCCTTAGAAATCATGCTTAACTTGACTTGAGGGCCAAGAAACGTGAATTTACAGCAAGTCAAAGGTTAGAAATCACTTCTTAACATGCTGAGTGAGATTTGGTTAGTTGAGGGTTTTTGGATTTAAAGTTGTTCTTGATGTGATTTAGGAGGAAAAAGTGCTTAAGGACCACCTGAAAGTCTAACCGAATTAGGAGCAGCAAAACCAGGTAGGGTGTGACGACTTTAATCTTGATTGATTTTTTTTGAGATGTGTGATTATGATATGGTTTGGTTATGCTTGAAATTGATTGCTTATATGAGTTATTCTTGGTGAAAGTTTGTTGAAATTTTGATGAAATTTGATGATATTCAAGCTATGAATGTTGTTCTTGAGGGCTGCTGGAAAAACAAACCCTAGGCCTTAAATTGGAGTTCGATTTGTGTTAAAATCATGTAGAAAAGATGGAGTTTTAGTGGCTGCTAATTTATTATGAATTTTGGTCACAATCGGTTGCTGAAAAGACTGAAAAACGGGTAAAAACAGAGAAAGAATCTGAAGAATTTATGAAGAACACAAAGAACACTTTGAGTGTGGTAAAGAACATGGAAGAACAGGCCTTAGATCTTAAAAAGGGCAAGGTTGTAATTATTTTGGTGTTTGAGGGGTTATTTTGTAATTTCTGAAAGTTAGGGTGGTTAAAGTAGAAATATTAAAAGCTACCGGGGTAAAAAGTTAATTTTAAAGGTTAAAAGGTAAAGGCAAGGTAATTTTCGAAAATTTAGTAATAAAATAATAAATAATAATAAAATATTAAATAATAATATTTAATTAAAAATATTATTTTAATAAAAATAATAAAATATGCGGAAAAGGCAGTTTTCTGTAAAAGCTTTAGAAAGACAACTTTAAGTGCAGAATCTCATAATCACCTTCATAAAACACTTAGGGAGTGGTAATAACATGTTAGTGAGGCAAAGATAAAAGAAAGATAAAAAGTTGAAGAAAAGATAAAAGTCAAAGAAAAAGTCTGTAAAGTTTTAATGACAGAAAAACAGACAGAGATTAGTGAACGAACTAGGGCAACATAGTTAGTTCTTGAGTTCCGACTAGGGTTAGGTATAATATGAAAAGTTAAACTGTTTCAGTATAGACTTAATGAACCTATACTTGGAACAGACTAACTATTCATACCGAAATTCACATAAGCTTTAAATACATATGTTAAGCAGAGAAATCAAAGCAGAGTAAAGAAACACAGAGAACAGAGTAACCAAAAAAGAATAAAGGGATACAGAGAAAAGAGTAATCAGAGCAAAGTAAAAAGACAAAGAGAAAAGAGTAATGTGATAAAGAGAAATGGTTTGAGTAAAGATGTTGTAAAAGTAAAAGCTGTAGAGTTTGTATAGCATGATTGAACAAAGAAAGAAAGAGGTACTGCATAAGAATGTGAAAGTGATGATGAATAATGAGAATGTTAATGAATGATGATAATGAGAATGATTATGTAAGAATCTGTTGCAGAGAGGCAGTCAGATAGATGGTGGTACGACCACTGAGAACGCTTTCCTGGGATACCTTGCTATAATGCTTTGCTGTAAGACAGAGGTTGCTTACAGAGGTATCGAGATGAGTGTGCTCCTGTAAGATAGAGGTTGCTTACAGTGAGTGTGTTATTGCTCATGTAAGACAGAGGTTGCTTACAGTGAGTATGTTGTTGCTCCTGTAAGACAGAGGTTGCTTACAGTGAGTCTGTTGGGCGTATATCGGCTAATAAGTGCTGCCCTGCAAGACAAAGGTTGCTTGCAGTGGATACCCTGCAAGACAAAGGTTGCTTACAGTGGATATTGCCAACAAGAAAGCCTTATCCAGACAGAGGTTGCTGGGTAACGTCGGGAGCGGGTATGTAACCGATAGATGAGCTCATTACCTGCACTAGGGCTAGACATGCATCATATTTGGTTGCGCATTTCCTCTGTTATGATTGTTGTTTGAATGTATGCCTTCTTTGTTTTCATTCTATTTTCTGTGTCTGTGTTTTATTTTTTTGTATTCTTTTGTTTGTGTTTTGCTTTTTGATTTCTCTATTTTCTCTATTTATCTGTTTCTTCTGTCTACTGCTTCTCGGTATTCTACTATTTATCTGCTAAACAACACAGAATTAATGAACGTAACTAATAACCCCGGCCCTACTAAGAACTCCCCAGTTCTTACCCCTTCTCTCTCCATTCCCCCTTCAGATGGAAGCATGAGTAACCTTCCATAGTTTGCTGATGACTGTTCTGCAAAGAGGATTCCGCTCTAGGTAGTCTTCTGAGTCAATAGTGAACTCCGTTACCTGTTTATATGTATATACTGTGAGGCCAGCCAATGTCTACACCCTGCTTATCTACAAACTTTAACCTAAGTCCTTCGTACGATGTTGCTATTATGTGGCCACTCGATGAAGTACTTGAGAGACGCTCTTTGATGGCAATATTGATCGCAGAGGAGTAGTAGTAATGTTCCATCTTTTGATGACGATCCACCTGACTTGAGTTTTGAAGACCTAGAACGTACTTTCCCTCGTTTTAGTAGTTTAGAGGGACTAGGTGAGTATAGAGTCTAGGCTAGCCTGGGTGCCAGCTTAGGGACTTCTTGAATAGGTCAGGACCTGGGATGTTGTATGTATATATATGTATATAGTTATTATCTAGCTATGTCAAGGGGTGTTCTAACTAAAAGGCTATACTCTAATAAATGCTAGATCACGGAATGATATCAACTGCTTGTGATATATGTATGTATGGTAGTTTATAAATGTTTTATCTGTTACTATTTGTGGACTGATTATAAATGATTCTGTTTTTAATCCAAACATTTTTTAAAAAAAAAGGTACCTCGCAAAATAGCTACGCTTTTAACAACGAATCAGGCTCATATAATAAATAATAGATAATAACTAGGTAGACAAGTTGGTAGCGCTCAGTTTCTAGTATGATCATGACGTACCAGAAATTGGGTCATTACAGAACACATATATCAAGGCATCTAATGGTAATAAGAGAGGATTAATATTAGCAAATATAAGATCAAAGAAGCATGTTTTCAATCATAGCACAAAATCAGGAAGGAAAAAGTAAAACCATGCAAATAGTATGAATAAGTGGGTAAAGAGTTGATAAAATCCACTCAATTGAGCACAAGTTAAACCATAAAATAGTGGTTTATCAACCTCCCCACACTTAAACAATAGCATGTCCTCATGCTAAGCTTAAAAGAAGCTATAAAGGAGTGAAGAGGAATGGTAAAATGTATGAAATGCAATCCTATCTATATGAATGCAACAAAATGTGAAATGCTTCTACCTACTTGGTGAAAAGTAAATAAACCTTTCAAGAACAAACTTGAACCAGATTTCACTAATTCAAATCATAAAAATGAAGTACAAATAGACTTGCAGAAGAAAATAGCTCATGAAAGCTGGGAACAAAGAATCGAGCGTCGAACCCTCACTGGAAGTGTATGCACTCTAATCGCTCACGTGTTTAAGGTTCGATCTCTCAATTCTCTACTAATCTTGCTTTCTAAGGCTTGCTCTTCATCTAACAATCAACAAAAATTTAATGCACAGATATACATATCAAGAGGTCTTTTAAGGGTTCTAATGGGGTTAGGGTCAAGGTAGGATTGTATTTGGCCAAGTGGACTAAAATCTGAATCCTTAATTAACTTAAACTTTTTCACCTAACTTAGACAATCCATGTAATCATAATACAACATCTAACTATCCATTAACCATGTTTTTCACATATTCATGCATCCGATTTTGAGTACAGTACATATGCATTGCTTTCACCATTTAACTTGGGGCATTTTGTCCCCTTTTACTTATTTGCTCTTTTTCTTTTCTTTTTCTCATTTCTTTCTTTTTTATATATATATATTTTTTTCTTTTCTTTTATTTTTCTCAATGCATATGATTAAATTATTGGATGCATGAATCATGTCCTAAACATTTTTTCACATTTTCAAAAAATTCTAACATACTCAATTCTCAAACCAAATGTTTCCAAACCCAATTTTTCCACACTTAAATCATAAGCACTCTCACTAGTCTAAGCTAACCAATGATTCAAATTAAGGACATTATTGTTTTTCGCTTAGAGTTAATGATGTGCTAAAGTAAAGAACAAAGGGGTAAAACAGGCTCAAAATTGGTTTGCAAAGAATAATGAAAAGGGTAAGGCCATATGGGTATGTAAGCTCAGTGAAATAAAGGCCTCAATCATGTAAGTGTATGCATACATCAAATAATGGATTTATAGAATTAAGCAAGACAAAAATAACAATTTTAGAGAGAACAACACACACCAAAAATAAAATTTTGGTTGATAAAATGCAACCAATCAAATAGGCTCAAAATCTCACTGGTTTTGTGTGTTCAAGCTCTAAACCATGTTCTAGTATAATATTTCTTCAAATAAGTTTAACATTAAATTTTTTTCAAATTAGTGAAATGCTATAAAAGGTTTCTTGAAAAAGAAAATATTACTTCAACCAAGTGGTAAAATATGCACAAAATCAAATAATCATGCAATCAAACATGCAAATGCAACAACTAATTTAACAAAGAAAATTAAACATTGGTGTTAAAATATGAAGTAACTAACCCATGGAAGTCGGTATCGACCTCCCCACACTTAAAAATTGCACCGTCCTCGGTGCATGCTAAGATGTGCAAGTGGATGGGGGTTGTGGTTTCTCAGCTGGGACTCTTTTTGTTCCTTTTCTCGCTGTTGATTTGGGAGTCGCTTTCTCCTTGCCTTTCTTGGTGGCCATCCTGATAGAAAGAAAAGAGAAAGTATGTTAAAATGTCAAGGGTTAGGGCAAGGAAGAGAACAGAAAAGGTGGTAATCAATGCACATTAAAAGATGAATGATGTTAACACATGGTCATGACTACATATGAAAAATCATCAATGGAAATATAGCAGGTGCATATGATGACAATTAAATGCAAGATGTTTATTGGCATGCAGGCAAAGGCATGAGTAGCATAGATCAAGCATTCAATGTCCATGTTAGATTACCAAGTCTTTCAAACTAACATGTTTGAATAACAATTATATTTAATTAATAAAATATAAAAAGGGTTTTGTGAAAAGCAAGCATTTAGAGTAGTAGAATAAAAGAAATCTAAAAATAGTGCACAATGCCATACGGGCGTTTTCACAAACACATAGCATGCATGGTAAATAAGTTATTGAATGTATTAAATTGAACATACAAGCAACCCTTTAAAAAGTAATATATAATTGTCAAACCATTTTAATAATCCACAAAAATATAGAAAATAATGACCCAAATAAAATTCTAAAACCAATAAAAATAATGCAATGAATGAAAGTATGCAAATAAATTAAAAGAAATAGAATGGAAGTGAAGAGGGATGAGAAGTTAAAGAGATGAAGAAGAAAAAAGTAAGAAAAGGAAGAAGAAAGAAGAAAAGATAGAAGAAATTAGGATTAGAAAAGAAAAGATAAGATAATTGGCGCTGATCTGGATAAGTTGTGCGACGCAGGCGACGCAGACACGTGAGTGACGTGGTCGCGTCGTGCGCGATAAGGTCAGTTGACGTGGACGCGTGGGTCACGCGATCGCGTGACCTGATTTGTGCGATTGGCGCGAGTGCAGCCTCGCGTTCGCGCAACTTTCTGTTCGAAACTCTTTTTGCCAAATTTTTGGGTGATGCGGTCGCGTGGTTGACGCGATCGTGTGAATGGCCATACTTTCAAAAACGACGCGGACGCGTGGGGCATGCGATTTCGTGGTGGGGCTTGTGCTTCTAGCGCGGTTCCAGCCCCACTCCATCATAACTTGCTGCCATACACCTTTTTTACGTCGATTTTTAGGGCACGCGTTCGCGTGGATCAAATTGTGCCAAAGGCACGCCTCCAGCCATGCTTTCGTGTGACTCTCTATTCAATCCTCTTTTCTTCCCAATGCACTGGTGACGCGGACGCGTCGGCGACGCTGTCGCGTCGCATGGAGATTTTTTTATGCAAAATGCAGAATGCAGTATGCAGATACTGATGCAGATGTTATGAATAATTCCAGGTTCAATAAAATAAAATAAAACTCAAAAAGAAACAAAACTAAATAAGATTGAAAATGGAACGATCATACCACGGTGGGTTGTCTCCCACCTAGCACTTTTAGTTAAAGTCCTTAAGTTGGACATGTGCTGAGCTCCTTGTCATGGTGGCTTGTGCTTGAACTCGTCTTGAAATTTCCACCAATGCTTGGACTTCCAATAAGCTCTATTGATACTAAGTAAATTCCTTAAGCTTTGATGGGGTTCTTCACAAGATTTGAGCTCCCAAAGTTGATCTTCATATATTCCTGGATCCCAAATCTTGTTTCTACACCCGTCTTCAAGTTTATTATCATGATTCCATGCGGGTGGTTCAGATTTAGAATTCTCACTGAAGCGTCCAAACAACTTCCTAGACCCATTTAATTGAGCTCTGCACCAACACTTGTACTCCAGTGCGGAATGTGGAACCTTAATGAACCTTGCCTGACAACTCTGACCACTAACCATCTTCCTCTTACTCTTAATGCCACAAAGAGCTCTAAGTTGACCATCTGTCTCCAGTAGCCCATTTTCAAGTGGAATTAGAAAGCTAAGGGATATGAATTTTACCCACTCGAATGTTGTGAAGGATGATGTCAACTTAGGGGGAGAAATTTCTAACGAATTTGCAAGCTCCACTCCCTTGTGCTCTTCTCTGACAGCTTCCACCTCTTTGCAAGTTTCTTCAATATCAACCTCTTCCTCTTGGTAGCTTTCTTCCAATTCAATCTCTTCTTCATTGCTCACCAAGGGCATGGGAGGCTGTGCTTCTTCTTCTTTAATCTCCATCTCTTGACCAACCTCTTCCAAGTCTTCAACCATGATATGCCTTGGAGGTTGTACACCCTCCTCAGCATCAATTTCAAGTGCCTTGGAAGGAGGTTCTATAACCTGACTTTCCCATGGAGGTTCAGCATCTCCTAAGTCTTCAACCACTTCTTCCTCTGCAACTATTATGGCCTCCTCTACTTGTTCCAATACAAAGCCATGCTCCTCATTGTCCACCGAAGTTTCTACTGTCTCCTTCATGCTTTGCTCTTCTTTTGATTCTCCACATGTAGCCATGGGAGTTCTTTGAGTGCTTAGATGTTGGGAAGCTATTCGATTTATTAACTCGCCTAAGGCGGCCGCAAAATTTAGCACACTCTTATTCATCCTTTCTTGCCCTTGAAGAATAGCACTAAGGGCGTTGTTATCCAATGGAGGTTGGGGTGGATAGGAGGGTTCATTATTTTGGAGAAAGGGTTCATAATAGGAAGGTGGTTCTTCTTGATAAGGATATAGAGATGGTGAATATTGAGGTGGTGGTTCTGGGTGTGGTTCATATGGTGGTTCGTGTGGTAGATAAGGATTAGGGCCATATGGAGGTGAATGGTTGTAGGTGGCTTGTGAGTATGGTGGTTCAAAGCTATGTCGAGGAAGCGATTCATAAGCATATGGTGGGGCTTGTTGGTAACTGCAAGGGGGTGGTTGTTGCCATAAGGGTTGATCAAATCCTTGTGGCACCTCCCATCTTTGATTGTTCCAACCTTGATGCTTGTTTTCATTATAATTTCCTCTTCCTGCAACATAATTGTAACCAGACACATAGCCAAAGGGGTGAGAGTTCATAGTAGCAAATAAAAATTAAAAACGAAAATAAAACAAATTTAAATTAAAAGGTTATTGAAATTTAAATTTTGAATTTTAAATTTTGAAATTTGAATTTTCAATTTTGAAATTTGAAATTTGAAAATTTTTTAAATTTGAATTTTTAAATCTTGAAATTTGAATTTTGAAAAAGTCAACAATATAAGATAAAAATTTGAAAAAGATTTAAATTTTGAAAAGGTGTGATTTTTAAAATATTAAATTTAAAATTTTAAACTTGGACTTTGAATTTTTGAATTTAAATATTGAAATTTGAAATTTGATTTTTGAAATAAGATAAGGTTTTGAAAAAGATATGATTTTTGAAAAAGATTTGAATTTTGAAATTTAAAACTAAGATACGATAAGATAAAAATTTTAAAATAGAAATCTAAAATTTTTTTTATGCAAGTTTTGAAAATTCAATTAAAATCAAGAGAAAAGATATTTTTGAATTAAATGAGGAAAGAAAAAAAACATTAAAATGACACCAACTTAAAATTTTTTAGATCAAAACGAAGAAAACAACTAAGAACAACTTGAAGGTCAAGATGAACACGAAGAACAACTTGAAGATCAAGATGAACACCAAGAACAAATTTTTGAATTTTTTTTAAATAACTAAATAAAAACCAATAACCTCTTAATTTACGAAAAAGCAAAAATAAAAAACAAAAATAAAAACAAATAAACAAGCAAAAAGAAAATATTTACAATAAGCAATAATAAGGCACACGTTTGCAATTCCCCGGCAATGGCGCCATTTTTTGAAAGAACGGTAGATTGACGGTTTAGAATTTAGAATAAATTCCCGTTGCAAGTATAGTTTTGAAACCAAGCAATCATCCTTTTTTACAAACGTTTTGGTTGTCACAAGTAACAAACCCCTTTAAAATTGATAACCGAAGTATTCAAACCTCGGGTCGTCTTCTCAAGGAATTGCAGGGAGGTATGACTTATTATTAGCTATGAGTTTTGTAAATTGGGGGTTTTGAAAGTTAGGAACATGTAATTTAAATGACAAGTAAAATAAATAAATAACTATAAAATAAACTCTTGGTAAGGTATGAAAATTTGGAAGTCCTATCCTAGTTATTCTTATGAGAATTGAAGTTAATCCCACTTAGTTAACCTTTACGAAAGCAAGGGAAAGTCAAGTGGACTAATTAGTTAGATCCCCAAGTCCTAGCCAACTCCTAAGGAAAGACTAGAGTTAGTAGAATTCAATTCAATTAGCAGACATAATGATGCGCATAAACGTGTTATGCTACGATTTAGGAAATTGCACGATCGGCAAAATTCCTTCCGGCAAGTGCACCGGTTATCGTCGTCAAGTAAAAACTCACAATAGAGTGAGGTCGAATCCCACAAGGATTGGTTGAGTGAGCAATTCGGATTAGAAGTGTGTTCTAGTTGAGCGGAATCAAGATTTGAGATGAGAATTGCGGAATGTAAAATTGGCGGGAAAAGTAAATGACAAGAAAATTAAATGGCTGAATCTTAAATTGCATGAATTAAAGAGCAGAATGTAAATTGCTGAAATTAAAAGGGAATGGGGATGATTGCAAGAATTGAATTGCAGAATGTAAAGAGAAAGTGGAAATCAGAAATGGGGAATTCATTGGGTTTAGGAGATATTGAAATCTCCGAATCAAAACATGTATATCTCTTCCTCAACCAATGCATTCATTGAATTTTGCTTGGCAATCTTATATGATTGGATCCCAATTCCTTGGCTCACCAATGCTCTCTAAAAACAAACAAATGCCCAATCCCTTGGTTTAAATGTTCATAAGAAGAGATGATGCTTGATCACTGATTATACCACACAATTTCATGAACCACAATTTGGTAGGATTACATGTCACAATATCCATCCAAACCCCAATCCAATCCACTGTGAGAAAGCTTCTCTAGCATGAATCCTCCATTCCTTTCCCAAGGCTCCGAAGGATTCCAAGTATGAGTAGTTTCTTTCCCAAGACAACTACTCAATGGAATTAGATCGAGAAACTTTCTAACAAAATTCAAGAGAAAAGATTGAAGAAGAAGATAAACTATTATTGATTCATTGAATTACAATAGAGCTCCCTAACCCAATGAAAGGGGGTTTAGTGAATCATAGCTCTGAATTCAATTACAAAGAAAAGGAAAACTTCGCTAAAAGTCCAAGTCCAGGTCCCTCTAACTTAACTTCTATCCTATTTATACACTTTCTATATTGAGCTTCAGTTGTGCTTCTTGGGCTTTTGAGGCCTCTCCTTGCTTTCCTTTTGCCTTGGGTTTATGATCCATAATCTTGATGAGGTTGTTGATCCAAATCCTGTAACATTTATTGAGCCAACTTAGTGATAATCAAATAATGACACATGACTCAATAAATTGAGATTTCAAACTCATCAATCCTTCAGGCCCAATCCCATAAACCATGATATTCAATTGGGTTTCATACCAAAGTAAGTTTAAGTTAATAATTGTGCTCAAAGACTAACTTAAATCACAATATTTTTGGCCCAGAAACCTTTTTCAAGAGTGGCGTTTAAGTTGTAGTTTAAGCTTAAACTGCAACTTAAACGCCAGACACTTCCAGTGAGGCCATTTGTAGAAGCACGTTTAAGCTTCAGTTAAGGTTAAACTGAAGCTTAAACGTGGAAATGGAAGAAGGTAGCCCTGGAGGGTCATGTAGTCGAACACATTTAAGCTTCAGTTTAAGGTTAAACTGAAGCTTAAACGTGGAGATAGGAAGGGCAGCCCTGGAGGTCGAACACGTTTAACCTCCAGTTTGAGGTCAAACTGGAGGTTAAACGTGGAAAAGGGTGGAGGCATACTGGAGGTCGAACACGTTTAACCTCCAGTTTGAGGTCAAACTGGAGGTTAAACGTGGAAGCTTAGAATGGTGGCCCTGGAGGTGTCGAACACGTTTAACCTCCAGTTTGGGGTCAAACTGGAGGTTAAACGTGGAGATGGAGAGAGCAACCCTGGAGTAATAAAACTATCGAACACGTTTAAGCTCCAGTATGAGTCAAACTGGAGCTTAAACGTGGAATGGCTCCCTGGTACTCTTCCTGGTTCTGGCGTTTAACCTCCAGTTTGAGGTCAAACTGGAGGTTAAACGTGGAACTCCTCCCTGGTGGCATACTCATTCTGGCGTTTAACCTCCAGTTTGAGGTCAAACTGGAGGTTAAACGTGGAATGCTCCTTAAGTGAGGCTTTTCATTCTGGCGTTTAACCTCCAGTTTGAGGTCAAACTGGAGGTTAAACTTCAATCCCAGCATTTCTTATCCTTCATGATTTTGGCGTTTAAGCTCCAGTTTAGGCTTAAACTGGAACTTAAACTCCACATGTGATATTCAAGCTTCCTTTATTGATTTTGTTGCTTCCTTGCTTAGCCTCTTCTTCCCTGAAATCATCCAAACAATTGCATCAAAGTCTTGCAAAATTTCATGAGAAATCTTTCATTCATAGTATTTAAGTAATAGAACTAAAACTCATGGAATTTGCATCAAAATCATATTGTTTGGATGGTTCATTACTTTGTTCTTCATTTAACCATTTTTGGTTACTTTAAGCTCAAGAAAATGCATAAAACAACTAAAACTAACAGAAAAATGTTAGTGAAACTAGCCTATGATGCCTTGGCATCACAACACCAAACTTAATACTTGCTTGTCCCTAAGCAAGTCCTGAGTTATTTGAGAAGAAAGTATGAAACAGAAAGCAATTACATTGGCTATATTAGCAAGCATTTGAAGTTCATCAGAAGGGTTTTATGCAGAAAGTTGCAGCATCACTTTTTCATACTTATCAGGTAGGATTATCACTTTTTCATTGCATCCATCAAAAATTGCTATGGCCTCTTGTTATTCTTATGTCTTTGGCACTTTTCTCTTCTTTGTTTTTCTTTTCTTTTCTTAGAGCTTCTTTTGCTCCTTGTTTGCTTAGTGTCATGTGTTGCACAAGCCTTTGGCATTTTCTTTTTCTTATCAGTGCACTACACATATCCACTTTAGGCATTTTAGTTCACATGTCTTCTTGAGACATTGGTGCCCAGCACCTCTTTGTGTGACTAAATGTTTTGTATTTAGGTTGCTCTTGATAATGGACTTTTGGTTGATAATCCCGGGTTAGTTAACCCAAGTTACCAAGTGTTGAAACACTCCTCAGAACCTATTCATCCAAGCATATCCTTAATACATAAACACCACAGGCATTTGTCTCAGAAGTTCAAACCATTGGTACCTAGCTTATTTTCTCAATTTTTTTTGCTTTTTGGTTGTCTTTTTCCGTGGCTTTTTCTTTTTCTTTTTCTTTCTTTTTCATGGCCAAAGACATTTATTCATCAAGATCCATAGACAATTTTTACTTTCTACATAAAAAATGATAATTCTACACTCTAATTTTAGTGATCTGACTAAACAATCAAGCATGCATACCACCACTTAATTCTACTTGATTTGTCACTAATTTAGCCAAGTTACTTTTGTTCAAACTTTTCTTTTATTTTCGGAAACAGAACAAGCATGGCACGCACTTGTTTAAGAAGGTGAAGTTATATCCAAACATCTAGGCATTCACTTTATTCAAAGCAATTAACACACAGACATACTAAAAAAAAACAACTCATAAAACAAAACTCCACATAACACCTAAATGACTTATGATGAAAACACATTCATAAAGACAATTCACCAATTATCATTTGATTATTAAGGAACGAGACCACCTCTTATTTATTGCTTGGTTCTTCTTAATTCTTGGGATCCTGCTTCTTCTTGCTTCCTGCCTCTTTTTGACCACTTGTGCTTCCTTTGTCTTTTCTTATGAGCTTTTTCCAGAATCCAGCCTTTTTCATCGTTTCTTCCACTCCTTTTTCAAGGATCATTGCCTTGTTTATTTCTCCTTCTTTCCTCCCTTTGAAATACTCATCATAAGCTGGGAATGCTGGGTCCATCTTGTGTAGATGTTCCCCTATGTAGTTAAGCTTGATTTGCGAACTGATGTTGTAGTCAGCTTGGACTGAGTATCTTGCATTCTGTAAAGTGGTGGCTTCCTTGATTGCCAAGACATTGGCATCTTGGTGTTGGCATATGTGGCTGAAGGATTCCTGTAAGTGTAGATTTTGTTCCCTTTGCAGATCAAAGAATCTTGATTCAAAGTTCCTTTGCATATCCATCATTTTTAGATGAAAGTCTTCTTGTCTCTCCTGAGACCTCATGTATTGTTGAGACATTCCTTCCATGATTTCCTGCATTCTGCTCATATCTATGGGGTCTCTGGGAATTCGTTGTCTTCTTTCAGGAGTTGCTTGCTCTTCTTGCTCTTCTTCTCTATCTTCTCCTTCTTGTCTTTCTTGTTCTGCTTCTTGCTCGGCTTCCACTTGTTGCCCTTCTTCATTTCTTCTTCTTGTATGTCTTGGAGGAGTTGGGCCAAGAGTCATTCTGTGTGCAGTTATGGCCAGTCCAGGATATAGCCAATTAGGTCTTTCATCCTCAAGTGGTACTTGGGCATCGATGCATAGTCTAATGATAGTGCTAGGGAAGTGAAGCCAGGATTCAGGGTCACTTTTCTCACTAAACTCTTGTATCTGTTCAGCAATGAGTTTATGAACTTTGATCTCCCCTCCAACCATAATGCAATGTAGCAAGATGGCTCTTTTAGGGACTATTTCTGAAGAGTTTGCAGTGGGTAGGATGGATCTCCTAACTATTGCATACCACCCTTTAGCTTCAGGTGTTAGGTCTCCCCTTCTCAAGACTCTTGGAGCCCCTCTTGTTTTTCTCACCCATTCAGCTCTGATGGCACAAAGGTCTTCAGCAATAGTTGTATAGTCAGGTTCTCCTATCATCCTTTCTTCATAACTTGCTTGGCTGAAATGTATGTTTTTCAGGCCAAGAGTTTTCATGATTGCTTTGGGACTGAAGTCAACTTCCACCCCTCTCACATAGCTTTTGTATGTGGGGTTCTTGGTTTGATCCTCCCTTACTGCATTTGCATAAAACTCTTTCACCAAGTTGATGTTGATTCTAGTGATTGGCTTAGTTAGGAGCTCCCACTTCCTCTTTTTGATCTTTTCCCAAACACCTGGGAACTCATCCTTTTCAAGGTCAAAGGGAACCTCAGCTAGTACCGTTTTAGGTCTCATCCATTCGGCTTGAATCTCATGGAATACTGATCTGTATCTCCATGCATCGAATTCCCTGTTTTCCTCCATTGGCTGCTTGTCTTTTCTTCTTTTGTGGCTAGATGAAGCTGCCATTGGTTTTTTTTTTTTTTTTTTAGTTTTGGTAAGTGACAACTGAAGTTGACAAGGTGAAGCAAGAAGTGTTGTTGGAGGTGTGGTGAGGTTGTTTTCGGCAAGAGATGGTTATGCTATGATGAAGGAAAATGTGTATGAAGGAGAATTGGTGGTGTGGGACTCGTTCCCCAAGTGGTTCTTTATAGTGCCCATGAGTGAAAAATGAACGGCTAGGGTGGTTTGTGAAGGGTGGCTTGATGGTAAATATATGAATTGTAGATAAGGACGATTGGCTTTTCATTTTCTTGGAAGTATTCTGGATGCATTAGGTTGTACATGTAGCTTTCTTTTCTTGCAGAACTTCCTTTTCCCATGTGTTAGTTTCAAAGATTTGTGAATTTTCTTTTTGACCAAGCACGTACCTCCCTTTGTCTTTTTCCTCCATTTTTGTCTTTTCTTTTGTACCTGCACAAACAAACAAATTTGCTATCATTTTTCGGTCCATGTGAATCATGAATAGTATTTGCACATGTAAATCAATGCTTGTCTTTATGAGCTTATAGCCGTGACTTCTACATGTATGCACACTTATTATTTGGACACCAAACTTAGTGTTTGGTTAAGTCTCCTGATGACATGAAATCCACATTGGTTGTCCTTAATGAGTGTGCATAATTCTAATAAATCATAGTCACCTTGGCTCTTTGATTCTAAATAAAGTTACTACCCTAAGTAATTGAAAACAAAGTATTAAAACATGTGAATGGTATACTTGTCATGAATTTTGAAATCCAGAGGAACTTCTTGCTTTTCATAAACTGTGTTCAAAAAGAACACCAAACTTAATGTTTGGTTGTGCACCTTGAATGAAAGATGGAATTCAATTTGAGTAAGATTTGGGAGTGCCATCAGGCACACCAAACTTAGAGACCAATTGTAGTTTACATGCACGGTTTAGTGCACTTAATCAATAGTTGTCCTGAGGATTCAAGTTCATGCATAAGAAACCATGTTTTATTAGACGTAAGCAAAGCACTAAAGATTAAGGATACTAAAAACATGGGTTGCCTCCCATGAAGCGCTTCTTTAACGTCACTAGCTTGACGGTTGTCCCTTGTTAGGGTGGATTGTAGTGCTTGACGTCATCTCCTCTCACTATGAAAACGTCCCCACTTGATTCATTCATGACCTCTAAATGTTCCATAGAAAGAACTTTCCTGATTGTGAACACTTGAGGAAGCTGGGAAGGAATGGTTTTGAGGCTAGGTGGGATTTGCAGATAATGACTTGATATCACGTTATCTCCCGGAGAAAAACCTTCAGTGGGAATTTTCTTGTTTCTCCATCCTCTTGGCAATCTCCCTATTACTCTTCCCTTTCTCTTGAGGATTTCTTCATTGACCTTTATGTTAAGAGGATCCTTCTGATCTGTTTCCACTGACTCTTGTGGCTCTAACTCTTGCAACTCTTGTTTGCCTTCCAATGACTGTTTTAGAGTCTCAGCTGCTGGATTACTTTCCTCCAAACACGGATGGCTACTATCATCTTTAGGCTTTTCAGGTTCTGGTTCAGGCTCAGATGCAGGTTTGAAGACTTTGAAAATGAGCTGTTCCTCATGTATTCTCAGAATTAGCTCTCCTTGTTCTACATCTATGAGCGCTCTAGTAGTGGCTAGAAATGGTCTGCCCAGAATGATAGGGTGTAAGTAGCTTTCCTCCATGTCCACAATGACAAAGTATGTGGGGAAATAATAATCCCCCACTTTCACCAGCACATTTTCAACTACCCCTTCAGCTTGCTTCTGAGTTTTGTCAGCCAGTTGTATGATTACATCAGTGGATCTCACCTCATTCAGTTGTAGCCTCTTCATAAGAGTTAGAGGCATCACGTTTATGCTAGCTCCTAGATCACAGAATCCTCTGTCAATTTTTGTTTCCCCTATGATGCAAGGGATATGAAAACTTCCTGGGTCCGTTTTCTTAGAGAGTGTGTCCTTCTTGATGAGAGCACTGCATTCTTTGTTCATTGTTACCGTTTGTCCTCCCTTCAAAACTCTTTTCTTGCTTAACAATTCCTTTAAATACTTGATGTGTGTGGGAATTTGATGAAGAATCTCAAGAAAGGGAATATTGACATGCAGAGAGTTAAATGTCTCTAGAAACCTTGAATAGGTTTTCTTTTTTTCACCTCCTCCTAACCTCTCAGGAAATGGTGCTTTTGGTTGGTATACTTCCATCATGCCTTTTTGCAGATCCTTGGCTTGCTCAGTTCCACCTTCCTGCTTAACTTCTTCCACACCTTCCTTCAAGATTTCTGGTTCCTGCTCTGAGGACCTGATTCCTTCTTCTCCTGAGACTTCCTTCATTATGGTGATGGCTTTGCATTCTTCCCATCTTACTCTCTTTTGTTCCCCTTTAGGATTCTTTTCTGTGTCACTAGGGAACACTGCAGTTGATTTGGGTGCCTGTTGAGATAGCTCTCCTACTTGAGATTCCATCCTTTTGAGTTTTTCACCATGGTTTCTTAAGGTAGTTCTCACATCATCCCTGAAGCTCTTCAGTTCAATGATGTCTTGACTCATGGTTGCCATAATTCCTTCTATCCGGTTTAATTGATCTTGAAATTGTTGGTTCGGATTAGGTTGGGTATGTTGATTATTTTGGCCATGATATGATGATTGGGGGTAAGTGTTTTGTGTGGCTTGGTATGATCTTTGGTTGGAGTTTTGGTATGTGGAATTGTTTTGTTGGTTGTGGTTGTAAGGTTTGTGGTTTTGTGGTTGGGTTTGTTGGTTTCCCCACCCAAAGTTTGGGTGGTTTCTCCAGCCTGGGTTGTAAGTGTTGGAGTGTGGATCATATGATTGCCTTTGTTGGTTTCCCACATAGTTAACCTCATCCCAATCACCTCCTTCAATGCCTGCTTCCTCTTGATCTTGTGTGTGTATTGCAGCCACTTGCTTTGTTTCTAATTGCCTGGTAAGCTCTGCTAGTTGCTTGGCAAACACCTTGTTTTGGGCTAGAATTGTATCAACATGGTTCAGCTCCATGACTCCCTTAGTGTTGTGCCTTTCTGATGCATAATAGTACTCATTCTCAGCCACTGTCTCGATCACTTCAATGGCTTCTTCCACAGTCTTTTTCTTGTTCAATGAACCTCCTGATGAATGGTCTACAGCCTTCCTTGATTCATAAGAGAGACCATCATAGAAGATGTGCAATTGCACCCAATCATGGAACATGTTTGGTGGGCATTTCCTTGTCAAGTCTTTGAATCTCTCCCATGCCTCGTAGAGAGTTTCACCATCTTGTTGTCTAAAAGTCTGAACCTCAGATCGAAGCCTATTGACCTTTTGTGGAGGGTAGAAACGTGCCAGAAACTTGCTTTCCACCTCATCCCATGTTGTTAGACTCCCCCTTGGGAATGATTCCAGCCACTTAGCTGCTTTGTCCCTAAGTGAAAATGGGAACAAGAGCAGTTTATAGGCATCTTCCTGGACTCCATTGGACTTCACAGTGTCACAAATTCTCAGGAATTTTGTGAGATGTTGGTTTGGGTCTTCATTAGCACTTCCTCCAAAGGAACAATGATTTTCCACCAGTGATATTAGCTGTGGCTTGAGCTCAAAATTGTTGGCCTGAATGGGTGGTTTCTGGATGCTACTACCACAATTCCCAGAGGTTGGGTTTATGTATGAACTAAGAACCCTCCTCTCAGGGATGGCATCGTTTCCATCAGCTCTCTCATGGTTGTGAACTTCTCTATCCATGTTGAGATCTAAAGCTTCCTCAAAATTGTCCTCAGATTCTCCTTCAGATTCCTCTTCTCCCACTACTCTCTTCCCTCTTGCTTCCCTTCTAAGTCTATGAAGGGTCCTTTCCGGTTCGGTATATGGAGGAGTTGATGTCTCTCCTCTCCTACCTGTCATACAAGAACACAGCTCAAACACAAACAAGTAAAATACTCTTGGTTAATGGAAGAGTATGGTTAGATCAATTGAGGAATTAAATCAAACAGTTAGTGAGTCAGTGAGTTAGTTGCATGAATTTAAAGGCATAAAGAAGGAAAGCATGTAACCAAGTGCAGAAATTAAAATTCAACAAGTATCTAAAGCAAGAGAAAATTGCTCAATCTAGTTAGCTTCCAATTTGAGAATTGTCAATCGAAAACCAATCCCCGGCAACGGCGCCATAAACTTGATGCGCATAAACGTGTTATGCTACGATTTAGGAAATTGCACGATCGGCAAAATTCCTTCCGGCAAGTGCACCGGTTATCGTCGTCAAGTAAAAACTCACAATAGAGTGAGGTCGAATCCCACAAGGATTGGTTGAGTGAGCAATTCGGATTAGAAGTGTGTTCTAGTTGAGCGGAATCAAGATTTGAGATGAGAATTGCGGAATGTAAAATTGGCGGGAAAAGTAAATGACAAGAAAATTAAATGGCTGAATCTTAAATTGCATGAATTAAAGAGCAGAATGTAAATTGCTGAAATTAAAAGGGAATGGGGATGATTGCAAGAATTGAATTGCAGAATGTAAAGAGAAAGTGGAAATCAGAAATGGGGAATTCATTGGGTTTAGGAGATATTGAAATCTCCGAATCAAAACATGTATATCTCTTCCTCAACCAATGCATTCATTGAATTTTGCTTGGCAATCTTATATGATTGGATCCCAATTCCTTGGCTCACCAATGCTCTCTAAAAACAAACAAATTCCCAATCCCTTGGTTTAAATGTTCATAAGAAGAGATGATGCTTGATCACTGATTATACCACACAATTTATGAACCACAATTTGGTAGGATTACATGTCACAATATCCATCCAAACCCCAATCCAATCCACTGTGAGAAAGCTTCTCTAGCATGAATCCTCCATTCCTTTCCCAAGGCTCCGAAGGATTCCAAGTATGAGTAGTTTCTTTCCCAAGACAACTACTCAATGGAATTAGATCGAGAAACTTTCTAACAAAATTCAAGAGAAAAGATTGAAGAAGAAGATAAACTATTATTGATTCATTGAATTACAATAGAGCTCCCTAACCAATGAAAGGGGGTTTAGTGAATCATAGCTCTGAATTCAATTACAAAGAAAAGGAAAACTTCGCTAAAAGTCCAAGTCCAGGTCCCTCTAACTTAACTTCTATCCTATTTATACACTTTCTATATTGAGCTTCAGTTGTGCTTCTTGGGCTTTTGAGGCCTCTCCTTGCTTTCCTTTTGCCTTGGGTTTATGATCCATAATCTTGATGAGGTTGTTGATCCAAATCCTGTAACATTTATTGAGCCAACTTAGTGATAATCAAATAATGACACATGACTCAATAAATTGAGATTTCAAACTCATCAATCCTTCAGGCCCAATCCCATAAACCATGATATTCAATTGGGTTTCATACCAAAGTAAGTTTAAGTTAATAATTGTGCTCAAAGACTAACTTAAATCACAATATTTTTGGCCCAGAAACCTTTTTCAAGAGTGGCGTTTAAGTTGTAGTTTAAGCTTAAACTGCAACTTAAACGCCAGACACTTCCAGTGAGGCCATTTGTAGAAGCACGTTTAAGCTTCAGTTAAGGTTAAACTGAAGCTTAAACGTGGAAATGGAAGAAGGTAGCCCTGGAGGGTCATGTAGTCGAACACGTTTAAGCTTCAGTTTAAGGTTAAACTGAAGCTTAAACGTGGAGATAGGAAGGGCAGCCCTGGAGGTCGAACACGTTTAACCTCCAGTTTGAGGTCAAACTGGAGGTTAAACGTGGAAAAGGGTGGAGGCATACTGGAGGTCGAACACGTTTAACCTCCAGTTTGAGGTCAAACTGGAGGTTAAACGTGGAAGCTTAGAATGGTGGCCCTGGAGGTGTCGAACACGTTTAACCTCCAGTTTGGGTCAAACTGGAGGTTAAACGTGGAGATGGAGAGAGCAACCCTGGAGTATAAAAACTATCGAACACGTTTAAGCTCCAGTATGAGTCAAACTGGAGCTTAAACGTGGAATGGCTCCCTGGTACTCTTCCTGGTTCTGGCGTTAACCTCCAGTTTGAGGTCAAACTGGAGGTTAAACGTGGAACTCCCCCTGGTGGCATACTCATTCTGGCGTTTAACCTCCAGTTTGAGGTCAAACTGGAGGTTAAACGTGGAATGCTCCTTAAGTGAGGCTTTTCATTCTGGCGTTTAACCTCCAGTTTGAGGTCAAACTGGAGGTTAAACTTCAATCCCAGCATTTCTTATCCTTCATGATTTTGGCGTTTAAGCTCCAGTTTAGGCTTAAACTGGAACTTAAACTCCACATGTAATATTCAAGCTTCCTTTATTGATTTTGTTGCTTCCTTGCTTAGCCTCTTCTTCCCTGAAATCATCCAAACAATTGCATCAAGTCTTGCAAAATTTCATGAGAAATCTTTCATTCATAGTATTTAAGTAATAGAACTAAAACTCATGGAATTTGCATCAAAATCATATTGTTTGGATGGTTCATTACTTTGTTCTTCATTTAACCATTTTTGGTTACTTTAAGCTCAAGAAAATGCATAAAACAACTAAAACTAACAGAAAAATGTTAGTGAAACTAGCCTATGATGCCTTGGCATCACATAACAATCAATCACGATAAGTTTGATAACTCATGAGTCTCTAGTTAATCAATTAATGCTAAGAATATAAAAAGCTAAATAAGAATCATAAACTGAAATACCTCAAATTGCATTAAATAGAAATATAATCTAACATGAAGAGTTCATAAGCCAATTTGGCTAAAAAGAGAATCAATAAGAAAAATAGAATAAACTAGTAAGCTAGAATAAAAGTAGAACAGAAGTCAAATAAAAGGAACATTGAACCTGGAACTCGGAAGAAATTGTAAGTTGAAATAATAAAGTTGAAATCCTAATTCCTTTAAGAGGAATCCTAATCCTAAATCCTAAGAGGGAGGAGAGAACCTCTCTCTCTAAAAACTACAGCTAAATTATGAAAAGTGAATAATGGAAGCCCTGTTAATGAATGGATGCATTCCCCCACTTTATAGCCTCTAATCTGTGTTTTTCGACTGAAAACTGGGTCAAAAACAGTCCAGAAATTGCCTCGCAGTGATTTCTGTTACGTTCAGGTTGCGGCAAAGTGACGCGGAGGTGTCGTCCACGCGTTTGCATGGATTGCATTTTTCCCAGGTCACGCGTCCGCGTGATCAACGCGTTCGCGTCGCCTGGCATCGAGGCAGCTATGGCAAATTTTATATCATTGTGAAGCTCCAAATGTTAGCTTTCCAACGCAACTGGAACCATCTCATTTGGACCTCTGTAGCTCAAGTTATGACTGTTTAGTGCGAGAGGGTCAGGCTGACAGCTTTGCAGTTCCTTCAACTTCTTGTATTCCTTCCACTTTTCATGCTTCCTTTCTATCCTCCAAGCCATTCCTGCCCTATTATCTCTGAAAACACTTAACACACATATAAAGGCACCTAATGGTAATAAGAGAGGATTAATATTAGCAAATATAAGATCAAAGAAGCATGTTTTCAATCATAGCACAAAATCCGGAAGGAAAAAGTAAAACCCTGCAAATAGTATGAATAAGTGGGTAAAGGGTTGATAAAATCCACTCAATTGAGCATAAGAAAAACCATAAAATAGTGGTTTATCAATCTCCCCACACTTAAACAATAGCATGTCCTCATGCTAAGCTCAAGAGAAGCTATAAAGGAGTAAAGAGGAATGGTAAAATGTATGAAATGCAATCCTATCTATATGAATGCAACTAAATGTGAAATGCTTCTACCTACTTGGTGAAAAGTAAATAAACCTTTCAAGAACAAACATGAACTGGATTTCACTAATTCAAATCATAAAAAATGAAGTACAAATAGACTTGCAGAAGAAAATAGCTCATGAAAGCCGGGAACAAAGAATCGAGCGTCGAACCCTCACTGGAAGTGTATGCACTCTAATCCCTCAATTGTTTAAGGTTCGATCTCTCAATTCTCTACTAATCTTGCGTTCTAAGGCTTGCTCTTCATCTAACAATCAACAAAAATTTAATGCACAGATATACATATCAAGAGGTCTTTTAAGGGTTGTAATGGGGTTAGGGTCAAGGTAGGATTGTATTTGGCCAAGTGGACTAAAATTTGAATCCTTAATTAACTTAAACTTTCCACCTAACTTAGACAATCCATTAAATCATAAATAAACATCATCAGATACGTAATTCATCCATTAACTTGCTTTTTTTTTTTTTTGTTTTTTCTTTCTTTTTTTTTTTTTTTTTTTTTTTTTTTTTTTTTTTTTTTTTTTTTTGCTATGATTTTATATCATGAAATACATACATAAATCCATGCTTTCA
>NC_092046.1:57805133-57946915 GCF_003086295.3 Arachis hypogaea
GCATTTTGTCCCCTTTTACTTATTTGCTCTTTTTCTTTTCTTTTTCTCACTTCTTTCTTTTTTATATATATATATATTTTTTTCTTTTCTTTTATTTTTCTCAATGCATATGATTAAATTATTGGATGCATGAATCATGTCCTAAACATTTCTTTAACATTTTCAAAAAATTCTAACATACTCAATTCTCAAACCAAATGTTTCCAAACCCAATTTTCCCACACTTAAATCATAAGCACTCTCACTAGTCTAAGCTTACCAATGATTCAAATTAAGGACATTATTATTTTTCGCTTAGAGTTAATGATGTGCTAAAGTAAAGATCAAAGGGGTAAAATAGGCTCAAAATTGGTTTGCAAAGAATAATGAAAAGGGTAAGGCCATATGGGTATGTAAGCTCAGTGAAATAAAGGCCTCAATCATGTAAGTGTATGCATAAATCAAATAATGGATTTATAGAATTAAGCAAGACAAAAATCACAATTTTAGAGAGAACAACACACACCAAAAATAATATTTTGGTTGATAAAATGCAACCAATCAAATAGGCTAAAAATCTCACTGGTTTTGTGTGTTCAAGCTTTAAACCATGTTCCAGTATAATATTTCTTCAAACAAGTTTAACATTAAATTTTATTCAAATTAGTGAAATGCTCTAAAAGGTTTCTTGAAAAAGAAAATATTACTTCAACCAAGTGGTAAAATATGCACAAAATCAAATAATCATGCAATCAAACATGCAAATGCAACAACTAATTTAACAAAGAAAATTAAACATTGGTGTTAAAATATGAAGTAACTAACCCATGGAAGTCAGTAACGACCTCCCCACACCTAAAAATTGCACCATCCTCGGTGCATGCTAAGATGTGCAAGTGGATGGGGGTTGTGGTTTCTCCGCTGGAGTTCTTTTTGTTCCTTTCCTCGCTGTTGATTTGGGAGTCGCTTTCTCCTTGCCTTTCTTGGTGGCCTTCCTGAAAGAAAGAAAAGAGAAAGTATGTTAAAATGTCAAGGGTTAGGGCAAGGAAGAGAACAGAAAAAGGTGGTAATCAATGCACATTAAATGCAAGGTGCATATGATGTTAACACATGGTCATGACTACATGTGAAAAATCATCAATGGAAATATAGCAGGTGCATATGATGACAATTAAATGCAAGGTGTTTATTGGCATGCAGGCAAAGGCATGAGTAGCATACATCAAGCATTCAATGTCCAAGTTAGATTACCAAGTCTTTCAAACTAACATGTTTGAATAACAATTATATTTAATTAATAAAATATAAAAAAGGTTTTGTGAAAAGCAAGCATTTAGAGTAGTAGAATAAAAGAAATCTAAAAATAGTGCACAATGCCATACGGGCGTTTTCACAAACACATAGCATGCATGGTAAATAAGTTATTGAATGTATTAAATTGAACATGCAAGCAACCCTTTAAAAAGTAATATATAATTATCAAACCATTTTAATAATCCACAAAAATATAGAAAATAATGACCTAAATAAATTTCTAACACCAATAAAAATAATGCAATGAATGAGAGTATGCAAATAAATTGAAAGAAATAGAATGGAAGTGAAGAGGGATGATAAGTTAAAGAGATGAAGAAGAAGAAAGTAAGAAAAGGAAGAAGAAAGAAGAAAAGATAGAAGAAATTAGGATTAGAAAAGAAAAGATAAGATAATTGGCGCTGATCTGGATAAGTTGTGCGACGCAGGCAACGCAGACGCGTGAGTGACGTGGTTGCGTGGTGCACGATAAGGTCAGGTGACGCGGACGCGTGGGTCACGCGATCGCATGACCTGATTTGTGCGATTGGCGCGAGTGCAGCCTCGCATTCGTGCAACTCTCTGTTCGAAACCCTTTTTGTCAAATTTTTGGGTGACACGGTCGCGTGGTTGACGCGATCGCGTGAATGACCATACTTTGAAAAACGACGCGGACGTGTGGGGCATGCGTTCGCATGGTGGGGCTTGTGCTTCTAGCGCGGTTCCAGCCCCACTCCATCATAACTTGCTGCCATACACCTTTTTTACGTCGATTTTTAGGACATGCGTTCGCGTGGGTGACGCGGACGCGTGGGAGGCATTTTTCGCAAATGATGCGAACGCTTCAGCGATGCGGTCGCGTGGATCAATTTGTGCCAAAGGCACGCCTCTATCCATGCTTTCGCGTGACTCTCTATTCAATCCTCTTTTCTTCCCAATGCACTGGTGACGCGGACGCGTCAGCGACGCTGTCGCGTCGCATGCGATTTTTTTTATGCAAAATGCAGAATGCAGTATGCAGATGCTGATGCAGATGTTATGAATAATTCCAGGTTCAATAAAATAAAATAAAACTCAAAAACAAACAAAACTAAATAAGATTGAGAATGGAACGATCATACCATGGTGGGTTGTCTCCCACCTAGCACTTTTAGTTAAAGTCCTTAAGTTGGACAAGTGCTGAGCTCCTTGTCATGGCGGCTTGTGCTTGAACTCGTCTTGAAATTTCCACCAATGCTTGAACTTCCAATAAGCACTATTGATACTAAGTAAATTCCTCAAGCTTTGATGCGGTTCTTCACAAGACTTGAGCTCCCAAAGTTGATCCTCATATATTCCAGGATCCCAAATCTTATTTCTACACCCGTCTTTAAGTTGATTATCATGATTCCATCCAGATGGTTCAGCTTTAGAATTCTCACTGAAACGTCCAAACAACTTACTAGACCCATTTAATTGAGCTCTGCACCAACACTTGTACTCCAGTGCGGAATGTGGAACCTTAATGAACCTTGCCTGATAATTCCGACCACTAACCATCTTCCTCTTACTCTTAATGCCACAAAGAGCTCTAAGTTGACCATCCGTCTCCAGTAGCTCATATTCAAGTGGAATTTGAAAGCTAAGGGATATGAATTTTACCCACTTGAATGTTGTGAAGGATGATGGCAACTTAGGGGGAGGTATTTCTAACGAATTTGCAAGCTCCACTCCCTTGTGCTCTTCTCTGACAACTTCCACCTCTTTGCAAGTTTCTTCAATATCAACCTCTTCCTCTTGGTAGCTTTCTTCCAATTCAATCTCTTCTTCATTGCTCACCAAGGGCATGGGAGGTTGTGCTTCTTCTTCTTTAATCTCCATCTCTTGACCAACCTCTTCCAAGTCTTCAACCATGATATGCCTTGGAGGTTGTACACCCTCCTCAGCATCAATTTCAAGTTCCTTGGAAGGAGGTTCTATAACCTGACTTTCCCATGGAGGTTCAGCATCTCCTAAGTCTGCAACCACTTCTTCCTCTGCAACTATTATGGCTTCCTCCACTTGTTCCAATACAAAGCCATGCTCCTCATTGTCCACCGAAGTTTCTAGTGTCTCCTTCATGCTTTGCTCTTCTTTTGATTCTCCACATGTAGCCATGAAAGTTCTTTGAGTGCTCAGATGTTGGGAAGCTATTCGATTTATTAACTCACCTAAGGCGGCCGCGAAATTTAGCACACTCTTATTCATCCTTTCTTGCCCTTGAAGAATAGCACTAAGGGCGTTGTTATCTAATGGAGGTTGGGGTGGATAGGAGGGTTCATTATTTTGGAGAAAGGGTTCATAATAGGAAGGTGGTTCTTCTTGATAAGGATATGGAGATGGTGAATATTGAGGTGGTGGTTCTGGGTGTGGTTCATACGGTGGTTGGTGTGGTGGATAAGGATTAGGGCCATATGGAGGTGAATGGTTGTAGGTGGCTTGTGAGTATGGTGGTTCAAAGCTATGTCGAGGAGGCGGTTCATAAGCATATGGTGGGGCTTGTTGGTAACTGCAAGAGGGTGGTTGTTACCATGAGGGTTGATCAAATCCTTGTGGCTCCTCCCATCTTTAATTGTTCCAACCTTGATGCTTGTTCTCATTGTAATTTCCTCTTCCTGCAACATAATTGTAACCAGACTCATAGCCAAAGGGGTGAGAGTTCATAGTAGCAAATAAAAATTAAAAACAAAAATAAAAACAAATTTAAATTAAAAGGTTATTGAAATTTAAATTTTGAAAATTAAATTTTGAATTTTAAATTTTGAAATTTGAATTTTGAATTTTGAAATTTGAAATTTGAAAATTTTTTAAATTTGAATTTTTAAATCTTGAAATTTGAATTTTGAAAAAGTCAACAATATAAGATAAAAATTTGAAAAAGATTTAAATTTTGAAAAGGTTTGATTTTTAAAATTTTAAATTTTAAATTTTAAATTTGGATTTTGAATTTTTGAATTTAAATATTGAAATTTTGAAATTTGATTTTTGAAATAAGATAAGGTTTTGAAAAAGATATGATTTTTGAAAAAGCTTTGAATTTTGAAATTTAAAACTAAGATAAGATAAGATAAAAATTTTAAAATAGAAATCTGAAATTTTTTTTATGCAAGTTTCGAAAATTCAATTAAAATCAAGAGAAAAGATATTTTTGAATTAAATGAGGAAAGAGAAAAATAATAAAATGACACCAAGTTAAAATTTTTTAGATCAAAACGAAGAAAACAAATAAGAATAACTTGAAGGTCAAGATGAACACGAAGAACAACTTGAAGATCAAGATGAATACCAAGAACAAATTTTTGAAATTTTTTTTAAATAACTAAATAAAAACCAATAACATCTTAATTTACGAAAAAGCAAAAATAAAAAACAAAAATAAAAACAAATAAACAAGCAAAAAGCAAATATTTACAATAACCAATAATAAGGCACATGTTTGCAATTTCCTGGCAACGGCCCCATTTTTTGAAAGAACGGTAGATTGATGGTTTAGAATTCAGAATAAATTCCTATTGCAAGTATAGTTTCTAAACCAAGCAATCATCCTTTCTTACAAACGTTTTGGTTGTCACAAGTAACAAACCCCTTTAAAATTGATAACCGAAGTATTCAAACCTCGGGTCGTCTTCTCAAGGAATTGCAGGGAGGTATGACTTATTATTAGCTATGAGTTTTATAAATTGGGGGTTTTGAAAGTTAGGAACAAGTAATTTAAATGACAAGTAAAATAAATAAATAACTATAAAATAAACTCTTGGCAAGGTATGAAAATTCGGAAGTCCAATCCTAGTTATTCTTATGAGAATTGAAGTTAATCCCACTTAGTTAACCTTTGCAAAAGCAAGGGAAAGTCAAGCGGACTAATTAGTTAGATCCCCAAGTCCTAGCCAACTCCTAAGGAAAGACTAGAGTTAGTAGAATTCAATTTAATTAGCAGACATAACAATCAATCACGATAAGTTTGATAACTATAGAGCCTCCAGTTAATCAATTAAAGCCAAGAATATAAAAAGCTAAATAAGAATCATAAACTAAAATACCTCAAATTGCATTAAATATAAATTATAATCTAACATGAAGAGTTCGTAAGCCAATTTGGCTAAAAAGAGAATCAACAAGAAAAATAGAATAAACTAGTAAGCTAGAATAAAAGTAGAATAGAAGTCAAATAAAAGGAACATTGAACCTAGAACTCAGAAGAAATTGTAAGTTGAAACAATAAAGTTGAAATCCTAATTCCTTTAAGAGGAATCCTAATCCTAAATCCTAAGAGAGAGGAGAGAACCTCTCTCTCTAAAAACTACATCTAAATTATGAAAAGTGAATAATGGAAGGCCTGTTAATGAATGGATGCATTCCCCCACTTTATAGCCTCTAATCTGTGTTTTCTGGACCGAAAACTGGGTCAAAAACAGCCCAGAAATCACCCCCAGCGATTTTTGTTACGTTCAGGTCGCGGCAAAGTGACGCGGAGGCGTCGTCCACGCGTTTGCGTGGATTGCATTTTTGCGAGGTCATGCGTCCGTGTGATCCACCCGTTCGTGTCGCTTGGCATCAGGGCAGCCATGTTAAATTACATATCGTTGCGAAGCCTCAGACGTTAGCTTTCCAACGCAACTGGAACCATCTCATTTGGACCACTGTAGCTCAAGTTATGACCGTTTTAGTGCGAGAGGGTCAGGCTGACAGCTTTGCAGTTCCTTCAACTTCTTGTATTCCTTCCACTTTTGCATGCTTCCTTTCTATCCTCCAAGCCATTCCTGCCCTGTAATCTCTGAAAACACTTAACACATATATCAAGGTATCTAATGGTAATAAGAGAGGATTAATATTAGCAAATATAAGATCAAAGAAGCATGTTTTTAATCATAGCACAAAATCAGGAAGGAAAAAGTAAAACCATGCAAATAGTATGAATAAGTGGGTAAAGAGTTGATAAAATCCACTCAATTGAGCACAAGATAAACCATAAAATAGTGGTTTATCAGTGACGTGGACGCGTCAGCGAAGCGGTCGCGTGGTTGAATTTGTGCCGAAAGCACGCCTCCATCCACGCTCTCGCGTGACTCTCTGATCAATTCTTTTTTCTTTAAAATGCACTGGTGACGCGGACGCGTCAACGACGCTGCCGCGTCACGTGCGTGTTTTTTTTTTTATAATGCAGTATGTAGAATGCAATGCTAATATGAGTGTTATGCATGGTTCCAGGTCCAATCAAAACTCAAAAACAAACAAAACAGACTAGAATTAAAACTAAAAAAGGAACGATCATACCATGGTGGGTTGTCTCCCACCTACCACTTTTAGTTAAAGTCCTTAAGTTGGACATTTGGTGAGCTCCCTGTTATGGTGGCTTGTGCTTGAACTCGTCTTGAAACTTCTACCAATGCTTGGACTTCCAATAAGCTCTATCAATACCAAGTAAATTCCTCAAGCTTTGATGGAGTTCTTCACAAGCTTTGAGCTCCCAAAATTGATCCTCATATATTCCTGGATCCCAAATCTTGCTTCTACACCCGTCTTCAAGTTGATTATCATGATTCCATCCAGGTGGTTCAGCCTTAGAATTCTCACTGAAGCGTCTAAACAACTTCCCAGACCCATTCAATTGAGCTCTATACCAACCTTTGCGTTTAAACTTAAAGCTTCCAACCATAATGAACCTTGCAGGACAATTCTTACTACTGACCATCTTCCTCTTACTCTTAATGCCACAAAGAGCTCTAAGTTGACCATCCTTCTCCAGTAGCCCATATTCAAGTGGGAAGGTAAAAGTCAAGGATAAGAATTTTACCCACTTGAACGTTGTGTTGGACGGTAATGGCCTTGGGAGAGGTGTTTCAAATGAACTTGCAAGCTCCACTCCCTTGTGCTCTTCTCTGATAACTTCCACCTCCTTTAAGCTTCTTCAATTTCAACCTCTTCCTCTTCGTAGCTTTCTTCCAATTCAATATCTTCTTCATTGCTCACCAAGGGCATGGGAGGTTGTGCCTCTTTTTCTTGAATCTCTATCTCTTGATCAACCTCTTCCAAGTCTTCAACCAGGGTATGCCTTGGAGGTTGTACACCCTCCTCAACATCAAATGTAACCGTCTTGGAAGGAGGCTCTATGTCTTGACTTCCCCATGGAGGATCAGCATCTTGCAAGTCTTCAACCACTTCTTCCTCTTCAATAATTACTGCTTTGTCCAGTAGTTTTAATATAAAATCGTACTCATCCTTGATGATTTTTTTTCTTGACAACTCCTTTCAACTATTCTTTCATCTTCAAGGGTCTCTCCTATCTCCACATTTTGGGCCTCCTCTTGCTCTAAGACAAAATTAGACTCCTCCTTGATGTCTTCCTTGACTAATTCTTCAACCACTCCTTCGACTTCAAGGGTCTTTACTACCTTCACCTTTAGGGCCTCCTCTAGCTCCTTATGAAGTATGGATTCGCGAAGATGATCCCTTCTCTCTTGTTCCATGTCAATAGCATCATTGGGATTATGTTACTCTTGGATTGATTGATGTGGGTGCTCTTCCATGGATGGTGGTGATGGGATGGAGAGATCATTCTGTGGTTGAAAAGGAAGTGCACTAGAGCTTGAGGGTTGATTATTGAAGGTATTTGGTGGTCCGATTTGGGCGACGAGAGCTTGTATAGTAGAGTTTAGATCGGCAAGTACTTTCTCCATGGAGGTTTGTGGTGGATAGGAGGGTTCATTTGTTGGGAGAAAGGGTTCATGGTAGGAAGGTGGTTCATCTTGATAATGATAAGGTGATGGTGTATATTGAGGTGGTGGTTCATGAGAGTAGTTGTGTTAGAATGAGGGTGGTTCTGTGTATGGTTCATTTGGCTCATAAGGTGGTTGGTATGGTGGATGTAGGTTAGGGTCATATGGAGGTGAATGGTGGAAAGGGGCTTGTTGGTGAGTATGGTGGTCCAGAGTTGTGTTGAGGAGATGGTTCATAAGCATATGGCGGGACTTGTTGGTAACTACAAGGGGGTCTACCATAGTCATCATTTTGGTATGCATCACAGAATGGTTGTTGGTTATAGTGCATTGGAGGGGGTTGTTGCCAAAAGGGTTGATCAAATCCTTGTGGCTCCTCCCATCTTTGATTCTTCCAACCTTGATGCCTATTTTCATTATAGTTTCCATTCCTTACAACAACATTGGAACCAAACTTAAAGCGATGGGGGTGAGAACTCATAATAGCAAATAAAAATTAAAAACGAAAATAAAAATAAATTTAAATTAAAAGGTTATTTAAATTTTAAATTTGAAAATTAAATTTTGAATTTTAAATTTTGAAATTTTAATTTTTGAATTTTTAAATTTGAAATTTGAATTTTAAATATTTGAAATTTAAAATTTGATTTTGAAATAAGATAAGGTTTTGAAAAAGATATGATTTTTTGAAAAAGATTTGAATTTTGAAATTTAAAACTAAGATAAGATAAGATAAAAAATTTTAAAATTAAAAATCTGAATTTTTTTCGAAAATAAATCAATTTAAAAGCAAATATTTACAATAACCAATAATAAGGCACACGTTTGCAATTCCCTGGTAACGGCGCCATTTTGAAGAACGAATGATTGACGGTTTAGAATTCAGAATAAATTCCCATTGCAAGTATAGTTTCTAAACAAAGCAATCATCCTTTCTTACAAACGTTTTAGTTGTCACAAGTAACAAACCCAATAAAATTTATAAACCGAAGTATTCAAACCTCGGGTCGTCTTCTCAAGGAATTGCAGGGAGGTGTTCTTATTATTAGTTATGGAAAACAGTGGTTTTGGGTTTTGAAAGGTTTGAACAAGGAAAATAAGTTGCAGGAATTAATAAATTAATATCTAATAAAACTCTTGGCAAGGTATGAAAATTCAGAAGTCCTATCCTAGTTATCCTTATGAGAATTGAGTTTAATCCCACTTAGTTAACCTTTACGAAAGCAGGGAAAAGTCAAATGGACTAATTAGTTAGATCCTCAAGTCCTAGCCAACTCCTAAGGAAAGACTAGAGTTAGTGGAATTCAATTCAATTAGCAAAAATAACAATTAACAATCACGATAAGTTCAATAACTCAAGAACCTCCAGTTAATCAATTAAAGCCAAGAATATAAAAAGCTAAATAAGAATCATAAATCTGAAATACCTCAATTTATATCAAATAAAGAAAATCCTAACATGAATGGTTCATAAGCCAATTTGGCAACATAAGTAATTAAATAAAAGCATTAAAGTATCTAAAAGTAAAAGAGAAATATAAAGTAAAAGGAATATTGAACCTGGAACTCAGAAGAAATTGTAAGTTGAAATAATAAAAAATCCTAAATCCTTTAAGAGGAATCCTAATCCTAAATCCTAAGAGAGAGGAGAGAGCCTCTCTCTCTAAAAACTACATCTAAATCCTAAAAATTGTGTATTATGAAAGCATGATTATGAATGAATGGATTTTCCCACTTTATAGCCTCTAATCTGGGTTTTCTGGGCCGCAAACTGGGTCGAAAACAGCCCAGAAATCGCTGGAGAAGAAATCTGCCACGCTGATTTTCGTCACTACGACGCGTCCGTGTGGAGCACGCGTTCGCGCTACCTAGCATCAGAGCAACTATGACATATTATATATCAAATCGAAGCCCCAGATGTTAGCTTTCCAATGCAACTAGAACCGCGTTGTTTGGACCTCTGTAGCTCAAGTTATGACAGTTTTAGTGTGAGAGGGTCAGGCTGACAGCTTTGCAGTTCCTTCAACTTCTTGTATTCCTTCCACTTTTGTATGCTTCCTTTCCATCCTCCAAGCCATTCCTGCCCTGTAATCTCTGAAAACACTTAATACACATATCACGGCATCGAATGGTATAAAGGGAGAATTAATATTAATGAAATTAAGGTCAAAGGAGCATGTTTTCAATCATAGCACAAAATCAGGAAGAAAAATATAAAACATGCAAATAGTATGAATAAGTGGGTAAAGATTGATAAAATCTACTCAATTGAGCACAAGATAAACCATAAAATAGTGGTTTATCACCGTGGCTAGGAAAGGTCTTCCAAGGATGATTGCATCAAATCAAAAATAAAAGTGACACACCAAGATTCTAAGTTTGGTGTGCCACTTATTTTCTATGCAATTCATTCAAGCAACACTACTTGTCTGCATAGTCATAATGCCTCTGCAGTTTTATTTTTCTCTTTTAATTTGACACTTTTTCATTCTACTTTCTTTAGTCATTTTTCTGTTTTTAAATGCTTTCATTTTAGTTTCCTTATTTATTGTGTTTGTTAATACATCACCAAGAGAGCTTTATTCATGACAGGTTCTTGACTTGGTGATTGTACTTAACAAATAACAGTTTCACTTACTTAGTTTTAATTCAAATAAATTGACATATGATTGCATTTTAAGTTTGGTGTTGCTGTGCAACAAAATTTGGTTCCAATTCTTACAAGATACTTGCATTAATTTCAAGTGAAAGTGTCACACTAAGTTTGGTGTGCCACTTATCTTTTATGCAATGTATTGTGCACACCTTCTTATCTATGCAATCAAAATATCTCTGTCTCTTGTGCCTTGATTGTTATCTTTAATTTTGCTTGCTTAAAACACATGTGCTACTAACATTTCATTGTATAAGACATTCATGATCCATCTTAGCCCCATAGCCATTGTTCTAATTGTTGCTTGAGGATGAGCAAGCATTCTGAGTTTGGCAAGGGAAAGGGAAGAATAAGAGGAAAATGACAACAATAGAGAAGATGGACTACAAGGTTGTAAAGTTCATTTTCCTCTCCTTTGTTTCCATCACTTTATTTTGCATGATTGTCTTTATATTCTCTGTATGCATGTGTGGTATGAATAAGCATAGCTTGAATATTGATTTGTAACATGTTGCCATGCCATTATGACTACCAACTTGAGTTTTGTAAAGCTTAAAGCAGTAAAGTATCATGATCATAAACAAACAAGGCATTAAAGAAGAGTTTAGCATGTGCATATAAGTTTTGGAAAGCTAGTATGATTAATTGTCGCTCAATTGCATTGGATTTTATTTAATTGAAGTTTTTATCTAGGACATTTTGTGAAATCTTTTGAAATCATGAAAATCTTGAAAAAGCAATTGCAAATAAAGCAAGAAAAGAAAAAGGGAAAGAATGAGAAAGCTGAAGGCTATGAGTACCAATGGCAATTTATTTGTTAAGTACTTGTGGTGTTTATGTATCAAGCCAAATGCTTGAAAACAAAACACTTAGAAGTCAAGGCTAGGCTCAAGTGCAAAAGCACTCCCTCAAAGCTCAAGGTTTTGAGCATCAATAATTAGAGAGTCAAGAAAAGAAAAAAAAAATGAGCTTAATGAAGTCCTCTATTTCAAATGCTTGTGGTGCTTATGTATCAAGTGGTAATACTTGAAAACAAAGCATTTAGAATCGTAGCTTTGTTATCAACTCATGGGACAAAGCACCCAAAAGGAGAAGCTAATAAGAAAATCAAAAGCTTGTTTCAAGGAAGAAATATAAGAAAAAGATTTCATAAATTGAGCTAGATAGAAACATCAATCATTTACATTTCTTTTGTGATTGTAGCATGCATAGAAAACTAGCTAACCATGAATAATTGAGTTGCTATCCTTCTTACCTTGGATTGTCAATCTTAATTGCATGATTCTTTTCTTGCTTGGGGACAAGCAAGGTTTAAGTTTGGTGTTGTGATGACATGTCATCATGTCATGTTTTTCTATGCTTTTTCATACAAGAAATTGATGATTAGTGCTTAAATATTGCATTCTTTTGTGCTTAAATGGTATATTTCTTTGATCTTTTGATTTCATAAACTTTGTAGGAAATAAGAAGAAAAAGAAGCAAAGAATCACAAAATAAGCTAAAAAGGAGAAAAAAAAAAAGAGTTTTGGGGCACACTTTGAAGTTGGAGCACACTTTGGAGCCTTAGGCCACGCTTTTAAAAGCGTGGCCCATGACCAAATCAAAGAAAATTGGTAACCAGCAGTCAAAGCTCGGTTAACTTAGTGAACTTAGCTTTGCCGTACAAGAAACTTAGCTTGGAAGCAAGAATTTTCGCTAAGTTAAAACTTGGGCGTTTACAGCATGACCATGCCTCCTTCAAAAGGCTATAACTTGAGCTACAGACGTTCAATTGATGTGCTTCTAGTTACGTTGGAAAGCTGATATTCGAAGCTTTCCAACGATATATAATAGTCCATATTTGGCATGAAATTGAGGCACAAGTGAAATGCATCTTTAAGGGCCAAAAATAAGCAAAAAAAATCAGCCAATGCTTCCACCAAGGTTCGAAGCTGGAGCCTCACTCCAAAGCAAAATAGCACTCAGTTCACTTTCCCAACTGAGCTTTATCGGGCTCCCACTCAAGAAAATTCAAGGAAAAGGCTCACAAAAGTGCTTCCACCAAAGTTCGAACTCAAGACCTCACACTCAAGCCAAAGGCGCTACCAAGACACACAAAGGAAAGCTCAGTTCACTTTCCTAACTGAGCACTACTCCCCCATGCACTCTAACAACGTGATACGAGCAAGGATCAAAGGGGGCAGCAACAAAGAAGGCTTGGTGCGCACAACTTGGCACACCAAGTGCAAATAGAGAGCTCAGTTTGATATTTGAACTGAGCCGTGCCCTGGGAGTGTCACCCATGGGCCAAAATCAACCAAAATTCCAATTAAATTCAATTCTTCACCAAATTGAATCAAGGCCAACCAAACCCATCTCTCTTCAAATCCAAAGCAAGCAAAGCCCACATCATCACTCAAAGGCACAAGAACAAGCTAGAATTAGGATTTTCATTTAATTTGTTTTTCATTTCAATTTCATTTTATTTTCATTTTGTAAAAAGCCTATATAAAGGCATCATTCTCATTTTCAAAGGAGGTCAATTCCATTAGAGAGTATAGGGGCTGGCTCCATTTGAGAGCTCTCTCTCTTAGTTTTCATTTCTATTTTAAATCTTGGATTGAGATTGGAAGGAATTCTGTTTTCATTCTCTATCTACAACTTCTCTTGTTCTTCTTCTGCAACTTTCAAGTGAATTGTGATTTGAATCAAAGTTCTCTTCATTGCTTCAATCTTTAATTTCCTGCATCTTATTTTCTGTTGGATCAAGGAAGGGGTTGAGATCTAGACTTCTTTTCTAGTCTCTTTGATCCCCTGAGATCTTCACTTGTCTTTCTAGATTTCACAATTGAATTGAGTTTTCTTGCTGGTTTACTTTTCTGCTACAATTTCCTTCTCTGCAATTTTTACTTTCTGTTCCTAATGCTCTCAATTTATTTTCCTGCACTTTTGTTCATCTACACTTTACATTTGAGTTGCTGTGATTTGAATTTACTTTTCCTGCACTTTAAATTTCCTGTTACTTGTTCTCAAGATATCTTCAATTGCTTGCTTTACTTCTCTCTTTAATTTCCAGCACCCCAACCCCCTTTACATTTCATGCAATTTACATTTCTTGTTATTTAAATTTCTGCAATTTACTTTTCTTGTTCTTTAAGTTTTTGCACATTTACTTTCTGTAACTTTAAATTTTCTGTCATTTAAAATTCTGTTGGTCACTTTACACCTCAAATCATCAATGTTAGCTTGACTAAACTAATCACCCACTAAAGTTGCTTGATCCATCAATCCCTGTGCGATCGACCTCACTCTAAGTGATTTTTACTACTTGATGTGACCCGGTATACTTGCCGGTAAGTTTTAGGTGTTTTGGAATTCGTTTTCCAAAGTATCCCATCAATGGCCTTGCACTCTTCTCTAGGATTAACCTCAGTATTACTGGGAAGAGTTTCAGGAGGAATCTCAGGGATCCTCTTTCTCAGTTGACTAACTTGTACCTCCAACTTTCTAATGGAGGACTTTGTTTCATTAATGAAACTATGAGTGGTCTTAGAGAGGCTAAAAACTAGAGTAACTAAGTTAGAAAGGCTCTACTTAGAGGTTTCCATATTCCCTTAAGAAGATGGGAATGGTGGTCTATTATTGAACCTATTCTTGTTCCTACCACCTTGATTGTTATTGAAACCTTGCTGAGGTTTCTATTGATCTTTCCATGAAAGATTAGGATGGTTCCTCCATAAAGGCTTGTAGGTGTTTCCATAGGGTTCTCCCATGTAGTTTCCCTCCTCCGTGGTGGGTTAATCAGGATCATAAGCTTCTATGTCAGGAGAAGCTTCCTGAGCACTGCCAACTGTAGTTTGCATTCTAATCAGATGCTGGGAAATCAGGTTGACCTGTTGGGTCAAGATCCTGTTCTGAGCCAATATGGCATTCAGAGTATCAACTTCATGAACTCTTTTCTTCTGAGTTGTCCCATGGTTTACAGGATTCCTTTTAGAAGTGTACATAAACTGGTTATTTGCAACCATTTCAATGAGTTCTCTTGCTTCTGCAGGTGTTTTCTTCAAGTGGATTGATCCACCTGCAGAGCTGTCCAATGAAATTTTGGACATCTCAGACGAGCCATCATAGAACATGCCTATGATAGACCATTCTAAGAGCATGTCAGGAGGACATCTCCTAATTAGTTGCTTGTTTCTTTCCCAAGCTTCATAGAGGGATTCACCTTCTCTTTGTTTGAAGGTTTGAACTTCCACTCTAATCTTGCTCATCCTTTGAGGGGGAAAGAGTTTAGCCAGAAAAGCATTAACCAACTTTTCCCAAGAGTCAAGACTCTCTCTTGGTTGGGCATCCAACCATATCTTAGCTTTGTCTCTTACAGTAAAGGGAAAGAGCATAAGCTTATAGACTTCAGGATCTACTCCATTGGTCTTTACAGTATCACAGATCTGTAAGAATTCAGCTAAGAACTGATGTGGATCTTCCAATGAAAGTCCACAGAATTTGCAGTTCTGTGCAGAAGAGAGACTAACTGAGGCTTAAGCTCAAAATTGTTAGCTCCAATGGCAGGTACAGAGATACTTTTGCAATAAAAGTCAGAGGTAGGCATGGTGAAGTCACCAAGAACCTTTCTCAAAACTTTTTGGAAGATCTTTTCCGGAGTGTTGTGCTTTAGCTTGTTGTAAATGCCTCCTTAGAGTCTTTTCAGGTTCAGGATCAGGAGTCAAGAGGGGTTCTTTATCCCTGTTCCTGGTCATAAACAAGAAGAAAAGAAAAAAGAAAGAAAGGAAAGCACAAGAATGCTTTTTGTGCCAATTGGCAAGAAGCTCCTCCTTAGAGTCAGATGTAAAGAAAGAAGAGAGAAATAAAAGAGAGGATGGAAGATGAGAAGGAAGAATACAGAGGGGGGAAGAAGAAGAATAATATGAGTAGAGATGAGAAGAGAAGAAGTATAAATAAAAAAGAATTAAAAATATTTTTGTAGAAAATATTTTAATTTAAAATAAGATAGAAGATAAGATAAGAAAAGATTTGAAATTAAAATTTGAAATTAGAAAAAGATAAGATAAGAAATTTAATTTTGAAATAGATTTAATTTTGAAAATTGAAATTTGAAAAAGATAAGATTTTTAATTTTGAAATTTGAAATTTGAATTCTTAAAATTTGAAAATTAAAAAAGATAAGATTTTATTTTTGAAATTTTGAAAACCAAGATAAGATAAGATAAAAATTTGAAATTGAAATATGAATTTTTATTAAGAATTTTCGAAAATTAAATTAATTTTTAGATAAAAAAGATATTTTTTTTTTTGAATTTACTGAGGATAGAGAAAAACAAGTAAAAGACAAAATACTTAAAATTTTTAGATATAATGCTCCTTATTTTCGAAAATTTTTGAGGAAAACACAAAGGAACACCAAACTTAAAAATTTTAAAATCAAAACACAAAAAAGACTCAAGAACACTTTGAAGACTGATGAATCCATATTTGATGATGATATTTGGTTAAAATTGAATGGATTTCATCATATAAACTTGCACTTATTCCCTTAAACAACATGCTTTTGAACTTTCCTCCTAATTTGTGCTTGATTATGAAAACATGCTCTTTTGTGCCTAATTTGATTAATTTTATCCCATTTGCCTTTCATTCGATGCCTTGATGTTGTTTGTGAGTGATTTCAGATGTATAGGGTAGAAATGGCTTGGAGAAAATGGAAGAGGAGCATGCAAAGTGGAGGAAGCATGAAGAATCAAAGGAGAAGAGCATAGCGATGTGTGCGTACGCACAGACCTGCATGCGTACGCACAGCCATTAGAGCAAAGCCATGCGTGCGCGTGAGCCGTATCGTGTGCACCGTGAATCCATCTAAACATCGCCTAGTGTATGTGCGCACAACCACTTGTGGTACGCACAGGATGAGATTTCGGCAGAGTGTGCGTGTGCATACGTCTGTGCGTACGCACAGGTTGCTGGACATGCCTTCATTAAATGGCGTGTGACACGTGAATTTAGTGGATTGGAGGCCCATTTCTGAAGCCATTTAGCTCATAATGAAGGAAGAATGAGAAGAATACCATAGCATATCATTAGGGTAGTTTAGGAGTAGTAGTAGGAAGCTTTAGTATAGTTTTTCTTTAAGTTTTTCATCATTTCCATTAGGGTTTAGACTAGGGTTTTTATATTCAAGTGCCATTTCCATTTTTTATCTTGGATTTTGCTAGCCTCCATTGTAAGTATCTCTTTGTTACTACTCTTTATAGCTACATTGTTCTTACTCTTTCTTATACTTCAAGTTATAGTTCAATTTTACTTCTCTTTTGCAATTTCAATTTCTTGTTGATAAATTTGATAGTTGATGATTGTTATATGTTTTCTTGAGTTGTTATTGTTGATTGAGATCATTTGTTGCTTCTAGCTTCAAGCATTTTCTCATTTTTCCCATGTTTAATGTTTTTTCCCACCAAGTGTTTGACAAAATGTCAATCATCATTTTGGGCTAGTTTTCTATCTCTTGGCTTGGAAAAAGTGAGCAATTGGGTTCCTAGAGTTAGAATGTCCAACATTTAGTGTCAATTCTTGGATTGTTAATTGTTCTTGTTCCCACTAACGCTAATTTGTTGCTAAGGCAATTAGCAAGCAATTTAGGACTTGTGGGTTAATAACACTTATGCTCACTTAACTTACTCTCCGATGTGAAGGTTAGTCAAGTGAGTTGAATCCATTCTAATTGTCATAGTTGTGGTTCCAACAAGGAAAGGACCCTTAGCTCATTTCAAGCCAAGATACCTTTTATGCTTTACATTGTTCATACACATTTACATTAATTCCTTTTATACCTTACTTGTCTATATTACATAGTTAATTCGCTAATTCCTTTATTAGTTCATTTATCACAATTTTGCATGTTCTTTTATTGCTTTATATGTTTATCTCTTCATTGAAAATCCCATGAGCATCACAACTGGAATTGTACACTCGTTGGTCTCAAGTGTCCTTGGGAGACGACCCTAGAACTAAATACTCCCAGAATTGAATTGGTTTTTAATTATGACATATCTTTGAATTCAAACTTTTATTGTGAGAGTTCATTGTTGGTTTGGACTATGCTACTGATGAACTTGAATTCAAACTTTGATTAATTCTTGATGAGCGGATATTTTATACGCTTTTTGGGGTTAATTTCATATAGTTTTTAGTGTGTTTTAGTTAGTTTTTAGTTTATTTTCAGTAGCTTTTAGGCAAAATTCATATTTCTAGACTTTACTATGAGTTTGTGTGTTTTTCTGTGATTTCAGGTATTTTCTGGCTGAAATCGAGGGAGCTGAGCAAAAATCTGATTCAGGCTGAAAAAGGACTGCTGATGCTGTCGGATTCTGACCTCTCTGCACTCAAAGTGGATTTTCTGGAGCTACCGAACTCCAAATGGCGCGCTTCCAATTGCTTTGGAAAGTAGACATCCAGGGCTTTCCAGCAATATATAATAGTCCATACTTTGCTCAAGGATAGACGACGTAAACTGGCGTTCAACGCCAGTTCCATGCTGCTGTCTGGCGTCCAGCGCCAGAAACAAGTTAGGAGTTGGAGTTCAACGCCAGAATTGGATCCAAAGCTGGCGTTGAACGCCCAAAACAGCCCTATGCACGTGAGAAGCTTTAGTCTCAGCCCCAGCACACACCAAATGGACCCCAGAAGTGGATTTCTGCACCATCTATCATAGTTTACTTATTTTCTGTAAACCTAGGTTACTAGTTTAGTATTTAAACAACTTTTAGAGATTTATTTTGCATCTCATGAAATTTTAGATCTAAACTTTGTACCTTTTGACGGCATGAGTCTCTAAACTCCATTGTTGGGGATGAGGAGCTCTGCTGTGCCTCGATGAGTTAATGCCAGTATTTCTGTTTTCTATTCAATCATGTTTGTTCCTATCTAAGATATTCATTTGTGCCTTATTATGATGAATGTGATGATCCGTGACACTCATCACCATTCTCAACCTATGAACGTGTGCCTGACAACCACCTCCGTTCTACATTAGATTGAATGTGTATCCCTTAGATTCCTTAATTGAAATCTTCGTAGTATAAGCTAGAATCCATTGGCAGCATCCTTGAGAATCCAGAAAGTCTAAACCTTGTCTGTGGTATTCCTAGTAGGATTCTGGGATTGGATGACTGTGACGAGCTTCAAACTCGCGAGTGATGGGCGTAGTGACAGACGCAAAAGGATAGCGAATCCTATTCCAGTATGATCGAGAACCTACAGATGATTAGCCGTGCGGTGACAGAGCACCTGGACCATTTTCACTGAAAGGAAGGATGGTAGCCATTGACAACGGTGATCCTCCAATACACAGCTTGCCATAGGAGGGATGTGCGTCTGTGAAGAAGAAGATAGAGAGAAAGCAGAGATTCAAAAGGCAAAGCATCTCTAAAACTCCAACATATTCTCATTTACTGCATAACAAGTAACCTTTAATTCATGCTCTCTTGTTCATTTGCAAGTCAATTGATAGCCACTAATTAATATCCTGACTAAGAGTTGCAAGATAACCATAGCTTGCTTCAAGCCAACAATCTCCGTGGGATCGACCCTTACTCACGTAAGGTATTACTTGGACGACCCAGTGCACTTGCTGGTTAGTTGTGCGGAATTACATAGTGTGAAGTAATTTTTGTGCGCCAAGTTTTTGGCGCTGTTGCCGGGGATTGTTTGAGTTTGGACAACTGACGGTTTATTTTGTTGCTTAGATTAGGAAAAATTTTTCTTTTTGGTTTAGAGTCTCTTATTATTTATACATTGTTAAAACACTTTAAATTTATAGCTCAATTAGTTAAAGCGTAGTGCTTATGTTCTTGGTAATTGGCTATCCTATTTTTAGAATCTTTTTCAAAAATAATTTTTCTTTGAATAAATCTTGTGCCAAACTCTAAGTTTGGTGTTTTCTTGTTGATTTTTCTTTGTTTTTCGAAAATTTTAGTTTGGTTTTCTAAAAATTTTAAGTTTGGTGTTCTTTCTTCATGTTCTTGTGTTCTTGTGAGTCTTCAAAGTGTTCTTAAGTTTTCCTTGTGTCTTGATCTTAAAATTTTTAAGTTTGGTGTTCCTTGGTGTTTTCCCTCCAAAATTTTCAAAAACAAGGAGCATTAGATCTAAAAATTTTAAAATCTTGTGCTGTTTTATTGTTTTTCTCTTTCCGCACTAAATTCAAAAATATCTTTTCTCTCTATTTTTAAAACAAATTTCGAAAATTATTTTTAAAAAATTCAGATTTTTTTTTTCAAAATTTAAAATCTTTTCCAAATCATATCTTTTTCAAAACTTCCTAACCACTTCCTCTCTCCTCATTTTTTTTTTCGAAAATCTTCACCTATTTTTATTTATTTTATTTTAATTTATTTTTTTCGAAATAATTAAATAAATAAATAAATAAGAATAAATATTTTTTTTATCATCTCCCTTTCTCCATCATGGATCTAAGTGGAAATGAACAGTCCAGGAGGACTCTAGGGTCATATGCTAACCCCTCTACTGCTTCATATGGGAGTAGTATCTGCATACCTTCCATTGGAGTCAGTAGCTTTGAGTTGAATCCTCAGCTCATTATCATGGTGTAGCAAAGCTGCCAGTATTCTGGTCTTCCACAAGAAAAACCTACAGAGTTTCTGGCACAATTTTTACAAATTGCTGACACAGTACATGATAAGGAAGTAGATCAGGATGTCTACAGATTATTACTGTTTCCATTTGCTGTAAAAGACCAAGCCAAGAGGTGGTTAAATAACCAACCTAAGGCTAGCATAAGGACATGAAAACAGCTGACAGAAAAAATCCTGAATCAATACTTTCCTCCAAAACGGATGACACAGCTAAAGCTGGACATCCAAGGCTTTAAACAAGGAGATAATGAATCTCTTTATGATCCTGGGAGAGATACAAAGAGATGCTAAGAAAATGCCCCTCTAAAATGTTTTCAGAGTGGGTTCAGTTAGACATCTTCTATTATGGGCTTATAGAAAGAGCTCAGATCTCTTTAGATTGCTCAGTTGGTGGATCTATCCACATGAGAAAGACAATTGAAGAAGCTCAAGAGCTCATTGATACAGTTGCCAGAAATCAGCATCTGTACCTAAGCAGTGACTCTTCCATGAAAGAAGAGGCTAAAACAGTAACTGCTGAACTCAGTCCTGCAGAGCAAGCTGCTGAATTCAATCAATAATTGGATTTTCTAACAAAGCAGTTAGCTGAATTCAAGGATAAACTACAAGAGACAAGAATGGCTAATATAAACATGGAAGAACAATTGAAGCAAACAAAGCAGCAGCTGTCAAGACAAATAACAGAAGAATGCCAAGCAGTCCAATTAAGAAGTGGGAAAACATTAAATACCCCACCTCAAGGCAGCAAGAAGCCAAGAAATGAGCAAACCATCCAAAATCCACCAGAGGACAGTAAGAGCCCAGGGAAAAATAATTCTGGCGCTAAAACTCCAGAAATTTGGTGGAAGGCTGGCGCTGAACGCCCAGACCATGCTCAGGACTGGCGTTCAGATGCCAGGAAGAACTGGGAAGCTGGCGTCAAACGCCACTCCAACTCCTAACTCTGGCATTCAATTGCCAGTGAGGGATCAGACACACACAAGTGCTGATGACAACCCATCTAAAAAGGCTTCCTCAACCACTTCTGTAGGAAATAAACTTACAGCAACTAAGGTTGAGAAATATAAAGCCAAGATACCTTATCCTCAAAAACTCCACCAAGAGGAGCAGGATAAGCAATTTGCTCGCTTTGCAGATTATCTCAGGACTCTTGAAATAAAGATTCCATTTGCAGAGGCACTTGAGCAAATACCTTCTTATGCCAAGTTCATGAAAGAGATCTTGAGTCATAAGAAGGATTGGAGAGAAACTGAAAGAGTTCTCCTCACTGAAGAATGCAGTACAGTCATTCTAAAAAGCTTTCCTGAAAAGCTTAAAGACCCTGGGAGTTTTCTGATACCATGCACATTAGAAGGTAATTGCACCAAGACAGCTTTATGTGATCTTGGGGCAAGCATCAACCTAATACCTGCATCCACTATCAGAAAGCTTGGTTTAACTGAAGAAGTTAAACCAACCCGGATATGTCTCCAACTTGCTGATGGCTCCATTAAATACCCATCAGGCGTGATTGAAGACATGATTGTCAGAGTTGGGCCATTCGCCTTTCCCACTGACTTTGTAGTGCTGGAAATGGAGGAGCACATGAGTGCTACTCTCATTCTAGGAAGACCCTTCCTAGCAACTGGACGAACTCTCATTGATGTCCAACAGGGGGAAATAACCCTAAGAGTCAATGAGGATGAGTTTAAGTTGAATGCTGTCAAAGCCATGCAGTATCCAGACACATCAAAAGACTGCATGAAAGTTGATCTTATTGACTCTTTGGTAGAAGAGATCAACATGGCTGAGAGTCTCGAATCAGAGTTGGAAGACATCTTTAAAGATGTTCAGCCTGATTTGGAGGATTCAGAGGAAATGAAAGAGCCTCTGAAATTTCCTCTAGAAGAGGAGAAACCTCCTAAACCCGAGCTCAAACCATTACCACCATCCCTGAAATATGCATTTCTGGGAGAAGGTGACACTTTTCCAGTGATCATAAGCTCTGCTTTAAATCCACAGGAAGAGGAAGCACTTATTCAAGTGCTAAGGACACACAAGACAGCTCTTGGGTGGTCCATAGGTGACCTTAAGGGCATAAGCCCAGCCAGATGCATGCACAAAATCTTATTGGAGGATAATGCTAAACCAGTGGTTCAACCACAGAGGCGGCTAAATCCAGCCATGAAGGAAGTGGTGCAGAAAGAGGTCACCAAATTACTGGAGGCTGAGATTATTTATCCTATTTTTGACAGCCCCTGGGTGAGCCCTGTCCAAGTTGTCCCCAAAAAGGGAGGCATGACAGTGGTTCATAATGAAAAGAATGAACTGGTTCCTACAAGAACAGTTACAGGGTGGCGCATGTGTATTGACTACAGAAGGCTCAATACAGCCACTAGAAAGGATCATTTTCCTTTACCATTCATAGACCAGATGCTAGAAAGACTGGCAGGTCATGATTATTACTGCTTTTTGGATGGCTACTCAGGCTATAACCAGATTGCAGTAGATCCCCAGGATCAAGAGAAAACAGCATTCACATGTCCATCTGGAGTGTTTGCTTATAGAAGGATGCCATTTGGGCTGTGTAATGCGCCTGCAACCTTCCAGAGATGCATGCTCTCTATTTTCTCTGATATGGTGGAAAAATTTTCTGGAAGTCTTCATGGATGACTTCTCAGTATATGGAGACTCATTCAGCTCCTGTCTTGATCACCTGAAACTAGTTCTGAAAAGATGCCAAGAGACCAACCTGGTTTTAAACTGGGAAAAATGTCACTTTATGGTGACTGAAGGGATTGTCCTTGGGCATAAAATTTCAAACAAGGGAATAGAGGTGGATCAAGCAAAAAGAGAGGTAATTGAAAAATTACCACCACCTGCCAATGTTAAGGCAATCAGAAGCTTTCTTGGGCATGCAGGATTCTATAGGAGGTTTATAAAGGATTTTTCAAAAATCGCAAAACCTCTGAGCAATCTGCTAGCTGCTGACACGCTATTTGTGTTTGACACAGAGTGTCTGCAGGCATTTGAAACGCTGAAAGCCAAGCTGGTCACAGCACCAGTTATTTCTGCACCAGACTGGACATTACCATTTGAGCTAATGTGTGATTCCAGTGATCACGCCATTGGTGCAGTGCTGGGGCAGAGGCATGACAAGCTTCTGCACGTCATTTATTATGCTAGCCACATTTTAAATGATGCCCAGAAGAACTACACAACCACAGAAAAAGAATTACTTGCAGTGGTTTATGCCATTGACAAGTTTAGATCATACTTGGTAGGATCAAAGGTGATTGTGTATACTAACCATGATGCTCTCAAATATCTACTCACAAAGCAGGATTCAAAACCCAGGCTCATAAGATGGGTGTTGCTTCTGCAAGAGTTTGATATAGAAATAAGAGACAAAAAAGGGACAGAGAACCAAGTGGCTGATCATCTATCCCGGATAGAGCCAGAAGAAGGGATGTCCCTCCCCTCTCCTGAGATCTCTGAGACTTTTCCGGATGAGCATTTATTTGCCATTCAGGAAACACCATGGTTTGCAGACATTGCAAACTATAAAGCTGCAAGATTCATACCCAAAGATTACAATAGGAAACAAAAGAAAAAATTAGTTACTGATGCAAAGTACTACTTGTGAGATGAACCCTATATCTTTAAGAGATGTGCAGATGGAATAATCTGGAGATGTGTGCCTAGAGAAAAAGCACAGAGGATCCTATGGCATTGCCATAGATCACAATATGGAGGCCATTTCGGGGGTGAGCGAACAGCCACCAAGGTCCTCCAATGTGGCTTCTATTGGCCCACACTATATAAAGATTCCCGAGAGTTCGTACGTAACTGTGACAGTTGCCAAAGAGCTGGTAATCTGCCTCATGGTTACGCCATGCCTCAACAAGGAATCTTGAAGATTGAGTTGTTTGACGTTTGGGGAATTGACTTCATGGGACCTTTTCCACCATCATACTCAAACACTTATATTCTGGTGGCCGTTGACTACGTATCAAAATGTGTACAGGCCGTTGCCACACCCACCAATGATACTAAAACATTGCTGAAGTTCCTCTAGAAATATATCTTTAGCAGGTTTGGGGTCCCTAGAGTACTAATCAGTGATGGGGGCACTCACTTCTGTAACAAACAACTTTACTCTGCCATGGTCCGGTATGGGATTCGCCACAAGGTGGCGACTCCATATCATCCACAGACTAATGGACAAGTTGAAGTCTCTAACAGAGAGCTAAAAAGAATCCTAGAACGGACTGTAAGTACCCGTAGAAAGGATTGGGCAAGAAGCTTGGATGATGCTTTGTGGGCATACAGAACAGCATTCAAGACTCCTATAGGGACCTCTCCATACCAACTTGTGTATGGTAAGGCATGTCACCTGCCCGTGGAACTGGAACATAAAGCCTACTGGACAACCAGATTCCTAAACTTTGATGCCAAATTAGCTGGAGAAAAAAGATTGCTCCAGCTAAATGAACTAGAGGAATTCAGATGCAATGCTTTCGAAAATGCCAAGCTTTATAAAGAAAAATAAAAAAAATGGCATGACAGGAAGCTGTTATCTAGAATCTTTAAACCAGGACAAAAAGGTTCTGTTGTTTAACTCTAGGCTCAGGCTATTCCCCGGGAAACTGAAGTCCCGGTGGAGGGGACCATATGTGATTACAAGTGTATCACCATATGGTTATGTGGAGCTTCAAGATATTGATTCTGATAAGAAGTTCATTGTTAATGGACAGAGAATCAAGCACTATCTTGAAGGCAATGTTGAGCAAGAGTGCTCAAGGCTGAAGCTAGATTAAAAGCTCAGCAAAGTCCAGCTAAAGACAATAAAGAAGTGCTTGCTGGGAGGCAACCCAGCCATGGGGCATCACTTCCTCTAAGTATTTTGCCCTATTCTTGATTTTATTTGTTTATATAAAGTTCATTGATCCTAAGGTAAAGAGTCAATTGTATAAATTCACAGGCTTACAGAAGGATTCTGCACGCAAAACAGAGAAAAAGAGCTCACTGGCAAGAAAACGCCAGTAAAAGTCTGTTTTGGGCGTTCAACGCCCAACAGAAGCATCCACTGGGCGTTGAACGCCAGTAAGGATAGCCATCTAGGCGTTGAATGCCAGAAAGAAGCTCTTTCTGGGCGTTTAACGCCAGATTTACAGCGTTCTGGGCGTTCAGAAAAACGCCCAATAACAAAGGACTTCCTGGCGTTCAACGCCAGAAATAAGCAGCAGCTGGGCGTTGAACGCCCAGGAGAAGCAGCATTTGGGCGTTGAACGCCCAAATCATGTAGCGTTTGGGCGTTCAAACGCCAGGATGGTGGGGAGGAGGTAAATTCGTTTTTTCTTCATATTTTTCATTTTAATCCTAATTTTCATGTTCCAATTCATGATTTCTTGCATAAACATGTTAAGAACCCTGGTTTCTAAAATCCCTAATTTCTAAAAACCCTTCTTTAAAAATATTAAATGTATCTTAATCCATAAGCACAAATCCTTTTTTCTTTAAATCCAACTCAACTCTTTTTCAAAATGTTTCATTCAAAAATCTTTTCAACTAAGCAATATCTTTTTCAAATCTCCATACTATCTTTTTCAAAATTTCAAATCTATCTTTTTCAAATATCTTTCATATCTTTCCAATTTTAAATCATATCTTTTATTATCATATTTTTTTCTAAAAATCATATCTTCTATCTTATCTTTCTCCCTATTTTTCGAAAATCCACCCCCTCTCCCTTTAAATATGGGTTCGGCCTCCCTCCCCTCCCATCCACCATTGCACCTAGCTCTCCTTCTCTCCCTCTCCTTTCTTTTCTTTTGCTTGAGGACAAGCAAACCTCTAAGTTTGGTGTGCTTATCCGTGATCACTAAGATCATGGCTCCTAAAGGAAAACAACCAACTCCAAGAGGCAAGAAAGAGAGTGTTCCAAAACCACTTTGGAATCAAGGGAAGTTCTTAACTAAAGAACATTCAGACCATTATTACAAAATAATGGGTCTAAGATCAGTGATCCCAGAAGTTAGATTTGATCTGAAAGAAGACGAATATCCGGAGATCCAGGAGCAAATCCGAATCAGGAACTGGGAGATCCTAGCCAATCCTGAAATGAAAGTGGGAAGGAATATGGTCCATGAGTTCTATGCTAATATGTGGCACACAGACAAGCAAAGACTATCTGGATCTGCTATCTATGACTATCGGACCTTGGTCAGAGGAAAGATTGTTCACACCCACCCTGACAGGATCAGGGAGATCTTAAAGCTACCTCAGCTGAAAGATGATCCAGACTCCTTCAATAGGAGAATGATGAGAACAGACAAGGGCCTGAATAAGTTTCTAGAAGACATATGCATCCCTGGAGCCAGGTGGACCACCAGCACGAAGGGTGTTCCTAATCAACTCAAAAGAGAAGATCTCAAACCAGTCGCCAGAGGATGGCTGGACTTTATTGGGCATTCTCTGCTGCCCACTAGCAACCGTTCTGAAGTCACTATTAGAAGAGCAGTGATGATCCATTACATCATGATGGGAAAAGAAGTGGAAGTTCATCAACTGATTTCAACTGAATTTTACAAAATTGCAAACAAAAATTCCAAACATGCCAGGTTGGCTTATCCAAGCTTGATTTCTATGCTCTACAAGGACGTTGGAGTAAGGATGGGAATAACTGAGTATATCTCAATTGAGCGACCAATCTCCAAGGCATCAATGGAAAAACAACAAGCACAGGATGACCCCATCAAGAAGAAAACACAGGAATTTCTCCCAGAAATCCCTCAATCTGAATACTGGGAGTATCTTGAAACATCAGTAACCAAGATGCGAGAAGCTATAGAACAAATAATGAAAGAACAGAAGGAACAAAGTAGCATTCTTTGCTATTTGATTAAAGAACAGGAGGAGCAAGGGCGTGACTTAAGGGAATTGAAGCGCCAGAAATTATCTCTTGAAGGACCAAGCACCCCGCAGATTAGAGGAACATCCATTCCCCAGAACAAAGGTTGTTAAATTCCAATCTTAGCCTTAACTCTGTGATAACTGTTCTTATTCTAGTTTTACCTTAGGAGTCATATAGTAGTAATTAGTATCTATATTTTTTTGATTTTATCTCCAATTAAGCTATAATTTAATTTTTTTCATCATCATCAAACATGAATAAAATAGAAGAATTTCTTTAGAATAAGAGGCAATAATTTTCGAGTTTTTAATAAGAAAATTCTAATTATTTACATGTGGTGGCAATGCTTTCTGTCTTCTGAATGAATGCTTGAACAGTGCATATGTCTTTTGAATTTGATGTTTAAGACTGTTAAATATGTTGGCTCTTGAAAGAATGATGAATATGAGACATGTTATTGAGAATCTGAAAAATCATAAGAATGATTCTTGAAGCAAGAAAAATCAGCAAAGAACAAAGCTTGCAAAATATATATATATATATATATATATATATATATATAGAAAGAAAAAGAAAAAGCAAGCAGAAAAAGCCAATAACCCTTAAAACCAAAAGGCAAGGGTAAATAAAAAGGATCCCAAGGCTTTGAGCATCAGTGGATAGGATGGCCTAAAGGAATAAAATCCCGGCCTAAGTGGCTAAACTAAGCTGTCCCTAACCATGTGCTTGTGGCGTGAAGGTGTCAAGTGAAAACTTGAGACTGAGCGGTTAAAGTCAAGGTCCAAAGCAAAAAGAAGAGTGTGCTTAAGAACCCTGGACACCTCTAATTGGGGACTTTAGCAAAGCTGAGTCACAATCTGAAAAGGTTCACCCAATTATGTGTCTGTGGCATTTATGTATCCGGTGGTAATACTGGAAAACAAAGTGCTTAGGGCCACGGCCAAGACTCATAAAGTAGCTGTGTTCAAGAATCAACATACTAAACTAGGAGAATCAATATCACTATCTGAATTCTGAGTTCCTATAGATGCCAATCACTCTGAGCTTCAATGGATAAAGTGAGATGCCAAAACAGTTCAGAAGCAAAAAGCTACTAGTCCCGCTCATCTAATTAGAATCTGAGCTTCACTCAAAAACTCTGAGATATTATTGCTTCTTAAATTATTTGTATTCTATTTTATTTATCTAGTTGCTTGAGGAGAAGCAACAGTTTAAGTTTGGTGTTGTGATGAGCGGATATTTTATACGCTTTTTGGGGTTAATTTTATATAGTTTTTAGTGTGTTTTAGTTAGTTTTTAGTTTATTTTCAGTAGCTTTTAGGCAAAATTCATATTTTTGGACTTTACTATGAGTTTGTGTGTTTTTCTATGATTTCAGGTATTTTCTGGCTGAAATCGAGGGAGCTGAGCAAAAATCTGATTCAGGCTGAAAAAGGACTACTGATGCTGTTGGATTCTGACCTCCCTGCACTCAAAGTGGATTTTCTGGAGCTACAGAACTCCAAATGGCGCGCTTCCAATTGCGTTGGAAAGTATACATCATCTAGGGCTTTCCAGCAATATATAATAGTCCATACTTTGCTCAAGGATAGACGACGTAAACTGGCGTTCAACGCCAGTTCCATGCTGCTGTCTGGCGTCCAGCGCCAGAAAGAAGTTAGGAGTTGGAGTTCAACGCCAGAATTGGATCCAAAGCTGGCGTTGAATGCCCAAAACAGCCCTATACACGTGAGAAGCTTTAGTCTCAGCCCCAGCACACACCAAGTGAGCCCCAGAAGTGGATTTCTGCACCATCTATCATAGTTTACTCATTTTCTGTAAACCTAGGTTACTAGTTTAGTATTTAAACAACTTTTAGAGATTTATTTTGCATCTCATGAAATTTTAGATCTAAACTTTGTACCTTTTGACGGCATGAGTCTCTAAACTCCATTGTTGGGGGTGAGGAGCTCTGCTGTGCCTCGATGAGTTAATGCCAGTATTTCTGTTTTCTATTCAATCATGTTTGTTCCTATCTAAGATATTCATTTGTGCCTTATCATGATGAATGTGATGATCTGTGACACTCATCACCATTCTCAACCTATGAACGTGTGCCTGACAACCACCTCCGTTCTACATTAGATTGAATGAGTATCTCTTAGATTCCTTAATCGGAATCTCCGTGGTATAAGCTAGAATCCATTGGTAGCATCCTTGAGAATCCGGAAAGTCTAAACCTTGTCTATGGTATTCCTAGTAGGATTCTGGGATTGGATGACTGTGACGAGCTTCAAACTCGCGAGTGCTTGGCGTAGTGATAGACGCAAAAGGATAGCGAATCCTATTCCGGTATGATCGAGAACCTACAGATGATTAGCCGTGCGGTGACAGAGCACCTGGACCATTTTCACTAAAAGGAAGGATGGTAGCCATTGACAACGGTGATCCTCCAACACACAGCTTGCCATAGGAGGGACGTGCGTGCGTGAAGAAGAAGATAGAGAGAAAGCAGAGATTCAAAAGGCAAAGCATCTCTAAAACTCAAACATATTCTCATTTACTGCATAACAAGTAACCTTTAATTCATGCTCTCTTGTTCATTTGCAAGTCAATTGATAGCCACTAATTAATATCCTGACTAAGAGTTGCAAGATAACCATAGCTTGCTTCAAGCCAACAATCTCCGTGGGATCGACCCTTACTCACGTAAGGTATTACTTGGACGACCCAGTGCACTTGCTGGTTAGTTGTGTGGAATTACATAGTGTGAAGTAATTTTCGTGCACCAATTCTAAACAATGCAATAATTCTCCCGTCAAGTTTTTGGCGCCGTTGCCAGGGACTCACTTTAAGTGCAATGAGTGCTATAATTTTGGTTGTTGTAAATATGTGAATAGTGTGAATACTTGGTTTTTATTTGCTACTTGGTACTAACTGGTAGATGGCACCTCTATCTAAGTAGTGGTAGTAACTAACATTCTTGTTTGTTTAGTTCTAGGTAATTGGATATAATTGGAGTATATATTCATTTTTCTATTACTTCTATTAGTATTGTTGCATTTTATCTTTTTTTCATCATGAGTTATCACCCTTTTGACATGGAGTCTAGTTGTTATCATGTTGTAGGGGGTAGAAACCCCAACATGGTAGAAATTTTTAAGAATGTTGAAGTCACCGTCCCTCTCTTTCAAGCCATTCAACAAGTGCCCAAGTATGCCAAGTTCCTCAAAGATGTTTGCACACATAAGGACAAGATTGGCGAATTCAATAAAAGGCCGGTAGATGAGTCTATTTCTTCTCTAATTCCTGAAAAGTGCAATGATCCCGATCCATGTTTGGTTACTTGTTTGATTGGTGGGATTAAGTTCATGGACTATATGTGCGACTTGGGGGCGTGCGTAAGCATTATGCCACTCCCCATTTATGAGAAATTGAACTTGGCCGATAAGAGCATTGTATCAGTTGTGGGGATTACGGAAAATGTTCTAGTTGACATCCAAGGTTTACTCTTCCCGGTAGATTTTCACATCTTGGAGACCTCTCCCATTGACTCAGACAAGCCATCATCCATTCTACTTGGAAGGCCATTTTTGAAGACATCTCGGTTCAAGCTAGATGCACATTCAGGAGTCTATTCTTTCGAGGCCGATGGCAAGGTAGTAAAGTTCACTTTGGAGGAATCCAAGAGACCCATTCTTAAAGCCTACTCTATCTTTGGGTGTGATATAATTGAAGATCAAGTGATTGAGGTTGGCGAGGAACAAGAAGAAGAGAATGTTGCCAAGAAGTCTAATTCAATGGATCATACTCAACCCAAGAATGCCAAGGAGTTGGAGATTTTTCTCCTTGGAGAGGCCTCAAATTGACCAATGAAGCCATGCAAAGTCCAACTTAGGACTTTAAACCAAAGTGCTTGGTGGGAGACACCCCACCATGGTAACATTGTTCTAACTTTATCTTTTGTTTATACCTTTTTGGATTAGTTGTTTTCTTGTGATATGATGATTAGCTTAGGTTTAATTTGATGTTTTTCTTGAGTTAAATAAGTTGAATTGCTTGTGGATCATGAATTTGTGAATGTTTGTATGATTTGGGGTTGATATGTTAATGCACTAAGGGTTGGTACCTTAGTTTTGAAAAGAAAAATTTTTGTGAAATAGGGCATCTATACGTACGCACCCATCTGTGCGTGCGCACACAACTGCTATTTTCACCATCTGTGCATGCGCACGAGCCTGTGAGTCTGCACACCCCTTGAAGTGCCCTCTGGTCGCAGCGCCAGCACAGTCTGTGCATGGGTGCTGCCCTGTTTTCTATGACCTGTGCGTGCGCACTGCCCTGTGCGTACGCACACGTTTCCCTTTCTGCGCTATCTGTGCGGCCGCACACCAATTGACAGCCCCTCTGGTAGGAGCGTTGGCATGAGTTGTGCGCTTGAACGCCCTCCCTATGTTTGCTTTTGTGAGTGCGCACGGACCTGTGTGCGCACGCACACATAATTCTGTACCTCAAGCAATTGTTTTTTTTAAAAAAAGAGAGAAGCCATCTGTGCGAGCACATGCCTTTGTGTGTCCACACGCTTTAGTGCAATCCCTCTTGTGGGAGCGATCACATGGTTTGTGCGCTCACACCCCTTTATCTTTTTCGCATCTCTGCGTGCGCACACACCCCTCTTTCTAGCCACTCCTGTGCACGCGCTCAAAGCTGTGCGTCCGCACACTCTCATACACGCCCTCTGTTTGTAGTGATTGTACACTGTGTGCGTTCGCACCCCTCTAATTTCTGCCTTCTGTGCGTGCGCACAGGTCTTTATGCGTACGCACTCGACTCATTTTGGGCAATAACAGGGCACGCTCCCCTGTTGAGCAGCAACTCTTTTCTTTTCTTTTTTTCTTCTCTTCACTGCCTATGCTCCCAGCCTCTCACGCGACCCTGCCGTCGGCCACCGCCGCTGTCAGCCCGCTGCCATCTCTCTCTCTCTCATACACCCTCTCTCTCTTACTTCTCTTCTCTTTCTTTCTCTTTCCTTTCTCTTTTCTTTCTTCGTCACTGGTACTTTTCCGGTGACCCAACCGCTGCAAGATCGTAGTGGCTATAAGAAGTGCCATTGTTTCTTTCCCAAATTCTTGTTTTCTCAATCTTCAACTTTCAGGTTCTTATTTTCATTTTTTGTTGATTTTTAAAATTGTGTTTATTTTTCTTTTCATGTTGCTTAGATTAAGTTTATTACTTTCTTTGTCTCTCTTTGTATTGCAAGTGTTGATATATGATTGTTGGGTTGATTATAATTAAATTTGAGCATTATTTGTGATGAGCTTGCACATTGCATTCCACATGTTTGATAAAATGCCTCGATGAACATTTCGTTTAATTCATATGGCATGGCCATCATATGCATTCAATTTATCTCCTGTTAGGCATATTGTATGAATTGTGCAACTTCAATTATGACTTTTGATGACAATCAAGTTGAATTTACCAATGCATTTCCTTGTTTGTATGCTTTAAGTGATCACTTTACAAATGTTCAGCTTTTGACGATGTCTAGATTGAACATCTTGTGATTTTAAATCAAGAACATTGTACATGTGATTACCATTCCTTGAGAATGAATAATTGACAAGTCATTTTGAGTGAATGGTTATTGTTGTTGTACAACCTCTTTTGTTAATGAACTTTCAAGCCGACAACCTCAATGGCCATTTCACTCAAAGAATTTAAATGAATCATTTGGTGCTTGCTTGACGTTGCTTTCATATCCATGCTTTAAATTTGCAACTTAAGCACTTGATTGTGAAGCATTGAGCTTTGATTGTTTTAATCGTGTGATTGCCGTTTTATCCGCCCTGTGTGTCTGTTCTAACCGCGTGCACTTTTAGAATACACACACTGTTGTCTCTTTAATCACACTGTTTAGAAGGCTTCCAATTAAGAGTTAAATTGTCTTCAATTTATTGGTGCTTCCTCCATAATCTTGTTTTATTTATTGCCGGAAGATCTTGAAACCTTTTGCTTTTGATTCTCCTTTTTAGGATGCAGAAGAAAGGTAAAGCACCGGTCACACCACCGGTTGTACAACCAACAATTCACCATCCTGATATTTGGCGGGATCGCCGAGGTGACAAACCAAGTACTTTGGTTAACCGAAGAGCCGACTCTCAATATGAAGCAATTGAGAAAAGAACAATCCATTGGGAGTGGATACTGAAGGTTCCAAACAAGTACAAGGCGATTATTCATGAAAGGATTGCCTCACTTCATTGGAATTTTCTTGAGCAAGACCCCATTGAAGTTAATGAATCCATGGTGCGGAAATTCTATGCGAACTACCAAGCTTGGGAAGAAGAGTCGGTATTCCTCCGGGGAAAGATGTTGGACACTTCCAACAAAGCTTTAGAGGCTATTCTGAACATTCTCCACATTCCGCCTGAGAAGGATGATTATTCAAAGATCAAAGTGAATGTGTTCAAGGGGAGGATGTCTTTGGCTCCTATTCTTAAGAGAATTGGCCGTCCTGATGCATCTTGGGAGTTTAGCAAAGGGAGAAAATATGTTCCCACTAGTATTGCTTATTCTAATTTGAATGCCGAGGCGTGTATATGGCATCAGATTGTGGCGGACTACATCATCTCAGCACCCATGCTACCCATGTCAGATTTAGAACTGCTTTGCTACTTTGGGCTATTATGGAAGGAAAGAACATAGCCATTGTGCCTTTGATACACAAATTGATTTGGAAAGTCATTGAGAAGAAAAAGATCAACATTCCATTTCCATCGATGGTGATGCGTTTAGCACTAGTAGCGGGGGTAGAGAGACAACCGACGGACGTCATGTTCAAGAGTCCGAGAGGCAACAAGTTCATTCCGAGGGGAGAATTGGATGAATCATCAAAGAAGACACCCTCTAAGAGGAAAATAGAAAGAATTGGATGAATCATCAAGATCAGGGAGCTATTAGATGAAGAGATTTAGCTCAATAGCAAAATAGAAAGGAAAATTTCTTGAAGAAAGAAACAGCAAGGAAACTTAGCTCAATTATGAAATCCTAAAGACAAATTGAAGATCAAAGAAGAGAAATGAGATTAGAAAGAAGATCTAGATCTCAATTGCTCTCTTGATCAATGGTACACGGAATCGTGATCGCACACTTTTCACACAACTCCGTGCAGCTAACCAGCAAGTGCACTGGGTCGTCCAAGTAATACCTTACATGAGTAAGGGTCGATCCCACGAAGATTGTTGAAGTAAGCTATGGTCATCTTATGTAAATCTCAGTCAGGAAGATTCAAATGGTTATGGGATTTGATAATTAAAATATAATTAAAACAGAAAATAAAGATAGAAGTACTTATGTAATTCATTGGTGGGATTTTAGATAAGTGTATGAAGCTACTTTGTTCCTTCTGAACCTCTGCTTTCCTATTGCCTTCATCCAATCATTCATACTCCCTTCCATGACAAGCTGTATGTTGGGGGATCACCGTTGTCAATGGCTACCGTCTGTCCTCTCAGTGAAAATGGTCCAAATACACTGTCACCGCACGGCTAATCATCTGTCGGTTCTCACTCATGTTAGAATAGGATCCAATGATCCTTTTGCGTCTGTCACTACGCCCAACACTCGCGAGTTTGAAGCTCGTCATAGTCATCCCATCCCAGATCTTACTCGGAATACCACAGACAAGGTTTAGACTTTCTGGATCTCAGGAATGACCGCCAATAAGTCTAGCCTCTACCACGAAGGTTCTAATCTTAGATTAGAAACCCAAGAGATATGCATTCAAGCTCGTTTTCAAGTAGAACGGAAGTGGTTGTCAGGCACGCGTTCATAGGTGAGAATGGTGGTGAGTGTCACTAGTTCATCACATTCATCATGTTGAAGTGCGAATGGATATCTTAGAGAAGAAGTAGGCGTGAATTGAATAAAAAAACAATAGTAATTGCATTAATTCATGAAGAACAGCAGAGCTCCACACCTTGATCTATGGGGTGTAGAAACTCCACCGTTGAAAATACATAAGTGAAAATAGGGTAGACATGACCGAGTGGCCAGCCTCCCATGGAGGTCTCAGAACATAAAAACTACATAATGTGTTCTAGAGATGATTCAAAGATCCAAAGATGATCAAAAGATGAAAGTACAATAGCAAAAGGTCCTATTTATAGAAAACTAGTAACCTAGGGTTTACAGAAATAAGTAAATGATGCATAAATCCACTACTGGGCCCACTTGGTGTGTGCTTGGGCTGAGCATTGAAGCTTTCACGTGCATAGGCTGTTCCTGGAGTTAAACGCCAGCTTTTGAGCCAGTTTGGGCATTTAACTCCAATTCTTGTGCCAGTTTTGATGTTTTTACGCTAGAATTTTTATGCTGACTTGGAGCGCCGGTTTGGGCCATTAAATCTTAGGAAAAGTATGAACTATTATATATTTCTGGAAAGCCCAGAATGTATTCTTTTCAACTCAATTAAGAGCGTGCCAATTGGGCTTCTGTAGCTCCAGAAAATCCATTTCGAGTGCAGGGAGGTCAGAATCCAACAGCATCTGCAGTCCTTTTTCAGCCTTTGAATCAGATTTTTGCTCAGGTCCCTCAATTTCAGCCAGAAAATACCTGAAATCACAGAAAAACACACAAACTCATAGTAAAGTCCAGAAATGTGAATTTTTCATAAAAACTAATAAAAATATATTAAAAAGTAGCTAAATCATACTAAAAACTACCTAAAAACAATGCCAAAAAGCGTATAAATTATCCGCTCATCACAACACCAAACTTAAATTGTTGCTTGTCCCCAAGCAACTAAAAACAAAGTAGGATAAAAAGAAGAGAATATACAATAAATTCCGAAAACATCTATGAAGATCAGTCTTAATTAGATGAGTGGGGCTCTTAGCTTTTTGCTTCTGAATTGTTTGGCATCTCTCTTTATCCTTTGAAGTTCAGAATGATTGGCTTCTATAGGAACTCAGAATTCAGATAGTGTTATTGATTCTCCTAGTTCAGCATGTTGATTCTTGAACACAGTTACTTTATGAGTCTTGGCCGTGACCCTAAGTATTTTGTTTTCCAGTATTACCACCGGATACATAAATGCCACAGACACGTGACTGGGTGAACCTTTTCAGATTGTGACTTAGCTTTGCTAGAGTCGCTAGTTAGAGGTGTCCAGAGCTCTTAAGCACACTCTTTTTGCTTTGGACCACGACTTTAACCGCTCAGTCTCAAGCTTTTCACTTGACACCTTCACGCCACAAGCACATGGTTAGGGACAGCTTGGTTTAGCCGCTTAGGCCAGAATTTTATTCCTGTGGGCCCTCCTATCCATTAATGCTCAAAGCCTTGGATCTTTTTTATTTTACCCTTGCCTTTCGGTTTAAAGGGCTATTGGCTTTTTCTGCTTGCTTTTTCTTTTTCTTTCTTTTTCTTTTATTTTTTTTCCGCCTCTTTTTTTTTCTGCAAGCTTTTCTATTCACTGCTTTTTCTTGCTTCAAGAATCAATTTTATGATTTTTCAGATTATCAACTAACATTTCTCCTTTTTCATCATTCTTTCAAGAGCCAACAATTTTAATATTCGTAAACAACAAATTAAAAAATATGCACTGTTCAAGCATTCATTCAGAAAACAAAAGTATTGCCACCACATCAAAATAATTAAACTATTTTAAAATTCGAAATTCATGTACTTCTTTTTCTTTTTCAGAAAACATTTTTCATTTAAGAAAGGTGATGGATTCATAGGACATTCATAGCTTTAAGGCATAGACACTAGACACTAATGATCATGTAATAAAGACACAAACATAGATAGAACATAAAGCATAGGAAACAAAAAACAGAAAATAAAGAACAAGGAAATTAAAGAACGGGTCCACCTTAATGATGGCGGCTTGTTCTTCCTCTTGAAGATCCAATGGAACGCTTGAGCTCCTCTATGTCTCTTTCTTGCCTTTGTTGCTCTTTCCTCATGGCTATTGTTGAGGTCCATGAGTGGGCTCTCTTGTTTGCTCCATCCTTTTCTTAGTGATGGGCTTGTCCTCTTTAATGAGGGTGTCTTCCTCTATGACAACTCCAGCTAAATTGTATAGGTGACAAATGAGATGAATCTCTCCATCTCCCATGACTCGGAGTTGGAAGCAATTGACTTTTCTTTCCTCGTTCTAGAGGTTTCTCTGGCCTTAGGTGCCATTAATGGTTATGGAAAAACAAAAAGCAACGCTTTTACCACATTAAACTTAGAAGGTTTGCTCGTCCTAGAGCAAAAGAAGAAAGAAGGAAGTAGAAGAAGGAGAAAATGGAGGAGATAGAGAGATGTGAGTGGTTCGGCCAAGGGGGGAAGGAGTGTTATGGAAAGGTGTGAAGAAGAGAGAGAAAGTTGAGGTAGGTGGGGATCCTGTGGGGTCCACATATCCTGAGGTGTCAAGGATTTCTCATCCCTACACCATTTTGGAGTGTAAACGCCCCTTGGAGTGCCAATCCTGGCGTTAACGCCAGGTTGCTGCCCATTTCTTGCGTTTAACGCCAGCTTTTCTCCCCTTTATGGTGTTAAACGCCAACTTATTGCCCTTTTCTGGCGTTAAACGCCAGTCTGGTGCCCTTTTCTGGTGTTAAACGCCCAGAATGGTGCCAGACTGGGCGTTTAACGCCCATTCTGCTACCCTTACTGGCATTTAAACGCCAGTAAGTTCCTCCTCCAGGGTGTGCTATTTTTAATGCTATTTTTTGATTTTGCTTTGATTTTTGCAATTGTTTTTGTGACCCCACATGATCATCAACCTAAAGAAAACATAAAATAACAATAGAAATTTAACATAGATAAGTAAAAATTGGGTTGCCTCCCAAAAAGCGCTTCTTTAATGTCAATAGCTTGACAGTGGGCTCTCATGGAGCCTCACAGATACTCAGAGCATAATGATGGCCTCCCAACACCAAACTTAGAGTTTGAATGTGGGGGCCCTGTTTGACTCTGCATTGAGAGAAGCTTATCATGCTTCTTCTCCATGTGTAAAGAAGGAGATTCTTTAGCTTTAAACACAAGGTAGTCCTCATTCACTTGAAGGACCAACTCTCCTCTGTCAACATCAATCACAGCTTTTGCTGTGGCTAGGAAGGGTCTGCCAAGGATGATGGATTCATCCTTATTCTTCCCAGTGTCCAAGATTATAAAGTCAGCAGGGATGTAAAGGCCTTCAACTTTTACCAAGACATCCGCTACAAGTCCATAAGCCTGTTTCCTTGAATTGTCTACCATCTATAGTGAGATTCTTGCAGCTTGCACCTCAAGGATCCCTAGTTTCTCCATTACAGAGAGGGGCATGAGGTTTATACTTGACCCCAGGTCACACAGAGCCTTCTCAAAGGTCATGGTGCCTATGGTACAAGGTATTAAGAACTTTCCAGGATCCGGTTTCTTCTGAGGTAATTTTAGTTAAACCAGATCATTCAGTTCATTGATGAGTAATGGAGGTTCATCCTCCCAAGTCTCATTAGCAAATAACTTGGCATTTAGCTTCATGATTGCTCTAAGGTACTTAGCAACTTGCTCTTCAGCAATATCTTCATCCTCTTCAGAGGAAGAATACTCATCAGAGCTCATGAATGGAAGAAGAAAGTTTAATGGAATCTCTATGGTCTCTGTATGAGCCTCAGATTCCTTTGGTTCCTAATTAGGGAACTCCCTTGTGTCCAGAGGACATCCCATGAGGTTTTTCTCAATGGGACTCACGTCCTCCTCACTCTCTCCAGGTTTGGCCATGTTGGTCATTGTTATGGCCTTGCATTCTCTCTTGGGATTTTCTTCTGTATTGCTTGGGAGAGTGCTAGGAGGAGTTTCAGTAATTCTCTTACTCAGCTGACCCACTTGTGCCTCCAGATTTCTGATGGAGGACCGTGCTTCATTCATGAAACTAAGAGTGGTCTTGGATAGGTTAGAGACTATAGTTGCTAAGCTAGAGAGACTCTGCCTAAAATTCTCTGTCTGTTGCTGAGAAGATGATGGAAAAGGCTTGCTATTGCTAAACCTATTTCTTCCACCATTATTATTGTTGAAACCTTGTTGAGGCTTCTGTTGATCCTTCCATAAGAGATTTGGATGATTTTTCCATGAAGTATTATAGGTGTTTCCATAGGGTTCTCCCATGTAATTCACCTCTTCCATTGCAGGATTCTCAGGATCATAAGCTTCTCCTTTAGAGGAAGCTTCCTTAGTACTGCCTGTTGCTGCTTGCATTCCAGACAGACTCTGAGAAATCATATTGACTTACTGAGTCAATATTTTGTTCTGAGCCAATATGGCATTCAGAGTATCAATATCAGAACTTCTTTCTTCTGAGTTGTCCCATTGTTCAAAGGATTTCTTTCAAAAGTGTACATGAACTGGTTATCTGTAACCATTTCAATGAGTTCCTGGGCTTCTTCAGGAGTCTTCTTCAGATGAAGAGATCCTCCAGCAGAGTTGTCCAATGACATCTTGGACAGTTCAGACAGACCATCATAGAATATGCATACGATGCTCCATTCTGAAAGCATGCCAGAAGGACACCTTCTGATCAACTACTTGAATCTTTCCCAAGCTTCATAGAGGGATTCACCTTCCTTCTGTCTGAAGGTCCGGACTTCCACTCTATGCTTACTCAATTTTTGAGGTGGAAAGAACTATGCCAAGAAGGCATTGACCAGCTTTTCCCAAGAGTTCAGGCTTTCTTTAGGTTGTGAGTCCAACCATGTCCTAGCTCTGTCTCTTACAGCAAAGGGAAAAAGCATAAGTCTGTAGACCTCAGGATTAACACCATTGGTCTTAACAATGTCACAGATTTGTAAGAATTTAGCTAAAAACTGATGAGGATCTTCCAATGGAAGTCCATAAAACTTGCAATTCTGCTGCATTAGAGAAACTAATTGTGGCTTAAGCTCAAAGTTGTTTGCTCCAATGCAGGAATTGAGATGCTCCTTCCACAGAAGTTAGAAGAGGGTGCAATAAAGTCACCAAGCATCTTCCTTGCATCTCCACCATTGTTGTTGGGTTCGGCCATGTTTGTTTTATCTGCTTCCTTTTCGAAAATTTCTGTTAGGTCCTCTCCAGAGAGTTGTGCTTTAGCTTCTCTTAGCTTTCTCTTCAAGGTCCTTTTAGGTTCAGGATCAGCTTCAACAAGAATGCCTTTGTCCTTATTCATGCTCATATGAAAGAGAAGAGAACAAGAAATCATGGAATCCTCTATGTCACAGTATAGAGATTCCTTGAGGTGTCAGAAGAAAAGAAGGATAGAAGGATGAGGTAGAGAGGAGAATTCAAACTTATAGAGAGGGAGTGAGTCCGAATTGCTAAAAGACGGGGAGTGTTAGTCTTAAATAGAAAAAAGGTAAGGAGGGAGAAGAATTTTCGAAAGCAAAATTAAAAAAAATTAAATTAATTAAAAGAAATTAAAAAAAATGGTTGATGGTTTTCGAAAATTAAAAGTGAGAGAGTGGTTAAGTGATTTGGAAAAAGATTTTGAAATTAGGAATAAAAAAGATATGATTGAAAATTATTTTGAAAAAGATGTGATTGAAAAGATATGATTGAGAAGATATGATTGAAAAACAATTTAAAAAGATTTGATTTTTAAAATTAATGACTTGCCTAACAAGAAATTTAAAAGATATGATTCTAAAATTCAAATATTTAACCTTTCTTAACAAAGAAGTAACAAACTTGAAATTTTTGAATCAAATCATTAATTGGTAGCAAGGATTTTCAAAAATAGTGAGAGAAAAATGGAAAGGATTTGATTTTGAAAAAGATATGATAAAAAAATATGATTTGGAAAAGATTTAATTTTGAAAAATTATGAAAATTTGAAAAAGATTTGAATTAAAAACTAACTTACCTCCCTTGTTGTCCTGGCGTTAAATGCCCAGAATGGTATCCATTCTGGCGTTTAACACCCATGGTACTACCCTTTTGGGTGTTTAACGCCTACCCTGGCTGGCGTTTAAATGTCAGTTTTCCTTCCTCATTGGGCGTTTTGAACGCCTAGCTTTTCTCTGTAATTCCTCTGCTGAATGTTCTGAATCTTCATTTCTCTGTATTATTGACTTGAAAAGACAAAATTTTGAAAATTTTTTTGAATTTTTAATGATGAAAAAGAACAAAATGAAACTAATCATGGAGAACTAAGATCAAATAAACAATGCATGCAAGACACCAAACTTAGAAATAGACACTAACAAATTGAAAATGCATATGAAAAACAACAAAAGATACAAAACAAGAGAATTTAAAGATCAGACCCAAGAAAAAAAACATCAAGAACGACTTGAAGATCATTGAAGAACATAATGCATATATTCGAAAAAATGCAAGAAAATTAAAAATATGCAGGACACCAAACTTAGAAATAGACACTAGACTCAAATAAGAAACACATATTATTTTTTATTTTTATGATTTTATTTATTTTTTTGTAATTTTTCGAAAATTAATTGGAAAAATAAGAAATTCAAAAATTTTTTAATACAAATTCTAGGAATCATGCAATGTTAGTCTAAAGCTTCAGTCTAGAAAGATTAGACATGGCTAGCCAAGTTTTAGCAGGACATTACATACAACAGCCAAATTGATGGGAATCAATTAGCTCCTGTGATGATAAAAGCATCATCTGAAACTCTAGAATTCATTCTCAAAAATTCTAAAGAACATAGAATAATTTATTTTTTTGAAATTTTTTTTTTCGAAAATAAAAAGCTAAAAAAAAATAAAATTACCTAATCTGAGCAACAAGATGAACCGTCAGTTGTCAAAACTCGAACAGTCCCCGGCAACGGTGCCAAAAACTTGGTACACAGAATCGTGATCGCACACTTTTCACACAACTCCATGCAGCTGACCAGCAAGTGCACTGGGTCGTCCAAGTAATACCTTACATGAGTAAGGGTCGATCCCACGGAGATTGTCGGCTTGAAGCAAGCTATGGTCATCTTATGTAAATCTCAGTCAGGCAGATTCAAATGGTTATGGGATTTGATAATTAAAATATAATTAAAATAGAAAATAAAGATAGAAGTACTTATGTAATTCATTGGTGGGATTTCAGATAAGCGTATGAAGATGCTTTGTTCCTTCTGAACCTCTGCTTTTCTATTGCCTTCATCCAATCATTCATACTCCCTTCCATGGCAAGCTGTATGTTGGGGGATTACCGTTGTCAAGGGCTACCGTCCATCGTCTCAGTGAAAATGGTCTAAATGCGCTATCACCGCACGGCTAATCATCTATCAGTTCTCACTCATGTTGGAATAGGAACCATTGATCCTTTTGCGTCTGTCACTACGCCCAACACTTGCGAGTTTGAAGCTCATCATAGTCATCCCATCACAGATCCTACTCGGAATACCACAGACAATGTTTAGACTTTCCAGATCTCAAGAATGACCACTAATAATTCTAGCCTCGACCACGAAGGTTCTAATCTTAGATTAGAAACCCAAGAGATATGCATTCAAGCTCGTTTTCATGTGGAACGGAAGTGGTTGTCAGGCACGCGTTCATAGGTGAGAATGGTTATGAGTGTCACTAGTTCATCACATTCATCATGTTGAAGTGCGAATGGATATTTTAGAGAAGAAGTAGGCGTGAATTGAATAGAAAAACAATAGTAATTGCATTAATTCATAAAGAATAGCAGAGCTCCACACCTTGATCTATGGGGTGTAAAAACTCCACCGTTGAAAATACATAAGTGAAAATAGGGTAGACATGGCTGAGTGGCCAGCCTCCCATGGAAGTCTCAGAACATAAAAACAACATAAAAGTGTTCCAGATATGATCTAAAGATCCAAAGATGATCAAAAGATAAAAATACAATAGCAGAAGGTCCTATTTATAGAAACTAGTAACCTAGGGTTTACAGAAATAAGTAAATGATGCAGAAATCCACTTCCGGGCTCACTTGGTATATGCTTGGGCTGAGCATAGAAGCTTTCACGTGCATAGGCTGTTCCTGGAGTTAAACGCCAGCTTTTGTGCCAGTTTGGGCGTTTAACTCCAATTCTGGTGCCAGTTTGGGTGTTTTTACGCCAAAATTTTTATGCTGACTTGGAGCGCCGGTTTGGGAATCAAATCTCAGGCAAAGTATGGACTATTATATATTGCTGGAAAGCTCAGGATGTCTACTTTCCAATGCAATTAAAAGCGCCCTAATTGGGCTTCGGTAGCTCCAGAAAATCAATTTTGAGTGCAGGGAGGTCAGAATCCAATAGCATCTGCAGTCCATTTTTAGCCTCTGAATCAGATTTTTGCTCAGGTCCCTCAATTTCAGCCAGAAAATACCTGAAATCACAGAAAAACACACAAACTCATAGTAAATTCTAGAAATATAAATTTTGCATAAAAACTAATAAAAATATATTAAAAAGTAGCTAAATCATACTAAAAACTACCTAAAAAGTGTATAAATTATCCGCTCATCAATCAAGCAGAAAAGTAATTACAAAAGAAATAAAAAGGAAGACAGTAAATGAAATTTAAATCCAATTCTCCAATTCCTAAAACAGAAAAGTAGATATTGCAGAAGAAGAGAATAAAAATAGAAAACTAAACTCAGATCCAATTCTTAGAACAATTGAGAAGAGAGGCAAAAGATGATTCTCAAACTTAGAATCAATGAAGCTCTTCAATCTCAATTCAAATTCCAAGAACAGATAGCAGAAATTGTAGAGGAAAATGAAAACTGCAGAAAGAAGAACTCAGATCCAAATTCCAATTTCCCAATGCAAAACAATTGACAATTCCAAGTGAGCTAGAGGTAAAACTAAAAATGAGCAAAAAGTTCCAAGGTAAAAAAGTAAAGGTGAGCAAAAAAGGTCTCTACCCCCCAAAAAAAAGTCCTCTACAAATCAAATTAACTCCTATTTATACACTTTTTATTTTTGTTTTTCAGAATTTGGAGTGGGCTTTTCAGGTTGGTGAAGAAGTGGATCCAAGATGGCATTTGATTGAAAATGGTCCATGGGTGCAATTATTTGAAAATGGATTGGGGGCTAGCTCCAATGGAGCGCTCAGTGAGGAAAGGTAACGTAGTGCTCCCTTGCTTAGTGTGCCTCCCTTCGAGCCAAGCATGTTTCACTTTGTGCCAATACATAGCGCTCAGTTGGAATTTCGAACGTAGCACCCCTTGCTTCCATGGTTCCCTCTTCGAACCTTGCTGGCCTCCTTTTGCTAGCAATTTCCTTGTAGTAGCGCTCAGTGAGAACCTTTGAACGTAGCGCTCCTTTGTGTGCATGGTTCCCCTTTTGAACCTTGGCTGCCCCATTTTAGGAGTGTCGCGCCTTGTTTTTCTTTAAATGGGCCACGAAAACGTTGAAAGAGTTAAGGTAGCGCTCCTTTGATTTGAGCGCTGGCCTTTCTAGTTGAGTTTCCTTGTAGCGCTCAGTTGGGACACTCAACGTAGCGCCCTTGCTTTCTTGGTGCATCATTGGGCACTCCGTTGGTTCTTCGAGTGCTGGCCCTTTCTCCTTTGGGTGAGCGCCACGCTTTCATATCATGGGTCACGCTTTGATAAGGCACGCTTCCTGGTTCTTTCTTTTCTTCATCATTTCTTCACCTACAAGTAATCAAAACAACCAATCAAAGCATCACCAAATTCACAAGGTTTCTAAATCATTCATAAAATTAACTAATTCTAGCTTAATCCCTATGATTTTATGTCAATTAAATGATGGTTGATTGGTTTAACATAGCCATGAAAATCCACTCCAAATCACTTACTTATTATGCAAGAAAGTGCATAAAACCTAATCAAACAAGAGAAAAATGCTTGAAAAGCTAGCATAAGATGACTTGTCATCACAACACCAAACTTAAATCTTACTTGTCCCCAAGCAAGCACTAAACATAAGAAGAAATGAAATGAAACAGAGAAGCATACATGTCCTTATTTAGCAGATAATTGAACTTGGTTCATGGGGTTTTATGCAGACAAATGTAGCTCAATTATTCTTAGCTATGTGATATGGAATGTCTCTTTGATGGTTTACTAGAGTTGCTGCTATAATACCTTGCTTTTTGATTGATCCTTGTTAGCTTTTCTTTCTTTCTTTTTCTTAATGAAAGCTTGGTGGCAAGTGTTGCAGAAGCCTTTTGGCTCAATTTTTGCTCAACACTTCTTCACTATAGACACTTGGCTCACAATTTCTTCCTAGGAACATTGATGCCCAGCATCTCTTTGGATCACTAAATGCTTTGTAACTAAGTTGCTCTTGATAACGGACTTTTGGTTGGAAATCCCAGATTAGTTAATCCAAATTGCCAAGTTTTAAAATACTCCTCAGAACCTCATTGTCCAAGCATATCCTAGTACAAAAGAACCACAGGCATATGTCCTAAGGTCCAAGCTATTGGTGTCTAGCCTTATTGTTTGTTTCTTTGCCAATTCTTGGCTTTTCTTTTCTTTTGCTTTCTTACTTTGATCCATTCTCAAGGGATATTGATGGTGGTGGAAATTGGCGAGTTAAGAATTGTTATAAGATATGCGTTGCAAGTATAGTTCTCAACCAACCAGAAATCCGCTTATCAATTTAAAAGGGTGTCACAGAAATTAAAATTAAAATACTGGGAGTATGAATCCCAGGTCATCTCCCAACGAGTTGCAGGAAAGTGTGCTATTTTATTAATCAGATGGTTTTCAAAAAGATTTGAGTTGAATGACAGGAAATTAAATCAGAGAATTAATGTAATTTAAATAAAAGCCTTGACTGGGAGTAGATTAGTTGGAAGCCCTATTCTTGTTGCAGTACTTTCAAGATTAATTGATAATTGGGGTTGTTCTATTTAGTTATCCCTTACTAGGTAAGGAAAAAGTCAAACAAGTTAGAATGCTGTTTCTATTCACAAGTCCCAATCCGCTTACTTGGAAGGACTGGCGTTAGTGACTAGAGAGCAAACCAATAATAAACCCAATTACAATTTCTCCCTTGAGCACTCCAACTCAAGGGTTCCTTTCAATCAACTCCCCATCAAGTTAGGGAACTACTCGCTCATTGTGAATGTGGAATTCATAACATAGGAAAGGGAATTAAAGGAAGACATGGTAAATAAGACTCAAAGGAATTAATTAAAAATAAAAATAACTCTTGTATTGATAAATTCTAAAATAATCCAATAGTAAGATTGAAATAAATTAAAGGACATGGAAGAGTAAAGCCAAGTAAAGAAAACGAACTAGAATGACGAAGTCTTGATGAGGTAATAACTCTTCTCAATATCCCAATGCAAAAAGCAATTAAAAATCCTAAGAACTATGAATGTGTAGAGAGAAAACCTAGAGGAGAGGAAAACTAGATCTGAAAAACTAAAACTACCTAGAATGAATGTTGTTGTCAGTTTCTGCATGTTCTCTGGCTCTAGTATGCTTTTCTGGGCCGAAAACTGGGTCAAAATAGGGCCCGAAATCGTCCCCAGCGATTCTGCAAATTATGCAGATCGCGCACGTCCCGCGATCGCGTCATTCATGCGGACGCATCATTCGGCATTTTGCTTCTCCACGCGGACGCGTCGTCCACGCCTTCGCGTCACTTATGCTATTCCAATCCGCGTGGTCGCGTGAGCCATGTGGCCGCGTCAGTTCTCGCTGGTCATCTCCTTAATTTCTTGTGTTCCTTCCATTTTTGCAAGCTTTCTTTCCAATCTCCAACTCATTCGTGCCCTATAAAGCCTGAAACACTTAACACACAGATCACGGCATCAAATGGAATAAAGAAGAATTAAAATACATAATTAAAAGTCTCTAGGAAGCAAGTTTTCAATCGTGTAATGATTTTAGGAAGGAAATATAAATGCATGCTAATTATATGAATAAGTGGGTAAAGATCATGATAAAACCACACAATTAAACACATTATAAACCATAAAATAATGGTTTATCAACCTCCCCACACTTAAACATTAGCATGTCCTCATGCTTAATTGAAGGAGATAAAATGAATGAGTAGGAACATGTGAAACTCATGCAATGCAATGCAACCTATGTATGTAAATGTAACTATATGATTCTTGTCCACTTGATCAAAAGTAAATAAGCTCTTCAAAACAATTACAAATCAAATTCCACTAATTCAATTCTTATACAGTAAGAACAACTAAAAATGCAAGAAGATAGCTCATGAAAGCGGGAAACATAGAATTTCAAGCATTGAACCCTCACTGAAGATGTATGTACACTCTAGTTTCTCTAGTGTATAGGGTAATTACTCTATTCTTCTCTAATCATGCTTTCTAACTTTTGTTCTTCTCCTAACCAAGCAACAACATTTAATATACCAATGCAAACATCATGAGGTCTTTTCAAGGTTGTAATGGGGCCAAGGTAGGGGTAAGGATGTATATATGGCTAAGTAAGCTTATAAATTGAATCTTTATTTAACCCAAGCTTTCACCTAACCTCTATGTATATTCTATATAACTTTAGAATGCATACCTAGCTACCCAGAAATTCCCTTCATATTCCATACTCATGTTTCAACTTTTTATTTTAATTTTATCATACATGCATTGATCTTTGAATTTTTAACTCAGCATTGGGATAATTTTGTCCCCTTATTTATTTATTGAATATTTTTGGATTTTTTTTCATAAACATAAAAATAAATATAGCGTATCAATGCACATAGATTTTTAATTCTTATAGTTTCACATGAGTAGGTATCCAAATTCCCATTATATTATCATGACACATTCCCTTATTATCTTTTGTTCCCACAATTTTCCATACTTAAATAACACACACAATTTTATCTTAAGCTAACCAAAGATTCAATTTGGCATATATAATTGTTTTTCCGCTTAAAGCTAGTAATGTGGTAAAATATAGAACAAATGGGATTTAAAGGCTCAAAGTGGCTAACAAATGTAATTGAAAGGGGTAGGCTTAATTTGGATAAGTGGGCTAAACAAATAATGGCCTCAATCATATGCAAACATATAAATATAATAAACATTGGACATATAGGATGAGACAAAATATAGATTACAATTATAGAGAAGTAAACACACATGAATAAAACAATTATGGTTAAATAATGTAACCATTCATAAAGGCTCAAATCTCACAGGTTGTGTGTTCTTTAGCTCAAAAATTATGTTCCAAATACAACTTCAAGCAAATTTAACATAGAAGTTTTGATTAAAATTAGTGAAATTTTGTTCCAAAGATAGGGTCTTAGAAGAAACTTATTGCCTTTTCAATCAAGCAGAACATGCATGCAACTAACCTATTACTATGCAATTTATCCTATTCTACAAAAGAAAAATCTAGCTAAATATCCTAATTTATTGGTGTTTAGGGAAGAGAAATTACCTCCGGAAGTCAGGTACTGACCGACCTCCCCACACTTAAGGCTTTGCACCGTCCTCGGTGCCATCTGTCAGGAACAAAGGTGGGTTGGTAGCAGTATCTCCATCGTCAGGGCCATCATGGCTCCCTGTGCTGGTAAAGGAAGTGGAGTCTGGGGTGTCTGAGTCTTTGAATTTTCCCAAAATCAGCGCCTTGAGGTATGTGAATCGGCGCTTGTTACAGCGCTCTCTCATCTTAGCTTTCTGTTCCTGCCGATGCAACCTTGCAAGTATCTGCTGGAGCAGGTGATCTGTAGTAGGTGCTTGTGGTGTTGAAAAAGGAATATCTTCAACTGGTTCAGTAGGCTGGCTAGTAGTGGCTGCTAGAAGTCTAAGGTACTTTCCGTTAGGGACATACTGATCATCCCGGGGAAGCATGGCTTTGGTGTCTCCAGCTCTGTAGGAGACTCCGGCTGCTGAGGCAAGATCTGAGACCAAGGCGGGAAAAGGTAAGTTGCCCGCAATTTGTACGTGTCCCATGGCATTCCGAATATGTCTAGGTAGATTCAGAGGTTGATCTATAAGGATGCACCATAGAAGAACGGCCATGTCCGCAATGAAGGAGGATTCATGAGTATTCGAAAAGACGTAATGGGACATGATCTGTGCCCATACGCGAGCCTCCAAGGTAAGTGCTAAAGCCGAAATTCCCTTAGGGCGGGTACGATGGTATCTGTAGATCCAACGACTGCCAAGTAGTGCGATCACTCTAAGAACGGCGTCCCAGTCAAATTGGTACAGCTGGCGCTTGAGTGCGGCTTCTTGAAAGGCATCTAATCCTTCTGGAACAGGGGGAAAACCTAGAGCTTTTTGAATGGCCTCTTCCGTAATGGGGACTTGCTTCTGACGAATGTAGACAGACTGCAGGGTTGGTAGGTGGAAGTTGGAATAGAACTCGACTACCCAAGAAAGATTGACCTGCCTTGGCTATCTCTGTAGGAAATCCATTGTCTTCGTGCAATCTGCAGTTCAACAAATGTAGCAATATGGTTTGGGAGGAGAAGAAGGTATTCGTTGTTGTAACTCTTTTCTGGCAGGATGGGGAACATCTGCTCACAGTAGCGATTGCGGAATCGCGTAGTGTCCTTTGCTGGGAAGGCTCTTTCTTTATCATCAACTTTTATAATCCTCTTAATTTTCTTTGTTGAGGGCTTAACCGCAGTTGAAAAGGGTTCTGCCATTAATTCTCTTTTTGTTCCTCTTCTTGCTGGTTATTTGGGAGTAGCTTTCTCCTTTCCTTTCTTGGTGGCCATCCTGAAAAAGGAAAGAGAAAGTAAATTAAATTCAAAGAGATAGAGCAAGGAAGAGGGCGGGAAAAGTGGTAATCAATGCACAATAAAGAAGAACGACGTTAACACATGGTCATGACTACATGTGAAAAGTTCATCAATGAAAATATAGCAAGTGCATGTGGGGACAATTAAATGCAAGGGGTTTATTGGCATACAGGCAAAGGCATGAGTAGCATAGATCAAGCATTCAATGTCCAAGTGAGATTACCAAGTCTTTCAAACTAACAATTTGTTTGTAATAACAATTATATCAAATTGATAAAATATAAAAAGGGTTTTGTGAAAAGCAAGCATTAAAAAGTAGAATAAAGTAAGAAAAATGCATAATGCCATATGGGCCTTTTCACAAACACATAGCATGCGTGATAGTGAAGTTATTGAAAGCATGAATTTGAACATGCAAGCATCCCTTGAAAAAGTAATATATAATTGTCAAACAAATTTATAACAATCCACAAGCATATAATGAGAAATAATGACTCACATAAATTTATAACACCAAATAAAAAGGAAAAAGGAAGAAAAAGAAAATATGAATAATGAAGGTAAAACAAAAAGAAAAGAAGATAACATATAAAAATAAGAAGAATATTAGAAAAGTAAGGAGGGAAGGAGAAAAAAGAAAAACCTTGTTAATGGGGGTGAGAGAGAAAGAGTGTAAAAAGTGAGAAAGAAGGAAGAAGGGGGGAAGGAAAGAAAAAGAAATAAGGAGGGAAATGAGAAAATAGGATTTGGGGAGAAAAAGATAAGATGATTGGCAAATCAGGAAAACTGTGCGGCGCAAGCGACGCGGTCGCGTAAGGCACGCGATCGCGCGACTTGCGCTTAAACTGATTGACGCGGTCGCGTCGGTCACGCGGTCGCGTGACCCGTTTTAGGCTAATGGCGCGAGGGCAGCCTCGCGCTCGCACAACTCTCTGTTCAAAATTATTAATTGCCAAATATTGGGTGATGCGATCGCATGGGGCATGCGATCGCGTGAGTGGCCAGTTATTAGGATGTGACGCGGCTGTGTGAGGCACGCGGTCGCGTGAGAGGGATTGCGCGTCCAGCGTCAGTCCAGCACCACTCTAGCACAACTTTTGGCTGTGCACCATTTTTACGACGAAATCCAGGTCCCGCGGCCGCGTGGGGCACGCGGTCGCGTGGGAGACCAGTATTCCCACTCGACGCGGACGCGTCAGCGACGCGGTCGCGTAGGACGATTTGTGCCATTGGCACGCCTCCAACCACGCTCCTGTGTGACTCTCTATTCGTTTATTATTTTCTCCCATCTCCTTGTGACGCGGACGCGTCAATGATGCGGTCGCGTCGCGTAACATTTTTTTTTAAATAAAAGTAGACAAATGCAGATGCACGAAATGTACTAATAAAGAGAAGAGTTATTGAATAAGAAAATTAAAAGTAAATAAAAGAACGATCATACCATGGTGGGTTGTCTCCCACCTAGCACTTTGCTTTAACGTCCGTAAGTTGGACGCTCCACTAGCTCAGTCTTCGGCTATGTGGGGATCTTCCAAGAGGAAGATCTCGAGCTCTTTGTTTTTCTTCAGCTGCTCGCCATGGTACAGCTTTAAACGATGTCCATTAACTTTGATAAGTTCAGAGCTTGAAGGATGGCTTAGGTGATAAACTCCGTACGGTTCGGCCTTCTCTACTCTGTATGGACCTTCCCATCTTGATCTCAACTTGCCCGGCATGAGCCTCAGTCGAGATTTGTAAAGGAGGACCAAATCCCCAGGTTGGAACTCTTTCATCCTGATGTGTTGATCATTTACAGCCTTCATCTTCTCCTTGTATAGTCTTGAGTTCTCATAAGCTTCCAGGCGAAGGCTTTCCAATTCTTGCATTTGCAATCTCCTTTCAACTCCGGCTTTCTCAATTCCCATGTTGCACTCCTTTAATGCCCAAAAGGCTTTGTGCTCTACTTCAACAGGGAGATGACAAGCTTTTCCATAAACTAAGCAGAAAGGACTCATCCCAATGGGTGTTTTGTATGCGGTTCTGTATGCCCAAAGTGCATCTTGTAGCCTGGTGCTCCAATCTCTTCTATGAGGTTTGACTATCTTCTGCAAGATACACTTTATCTCTCTGTTTGACACCTCGGCTTGCCCATTAGTCTAAGGGTGGTATGCTGTTGCAACCTTATGAATTATCCCATGCTTCTTCATTAATCCGGTTAGTCTCCTGTTACAAAAATGGGTTCCTTGATCGCTCACGATTGCTCGTGGTGATCCAAAGCGACAAATAATATGGTTTCTCACAAAGGAAACAACAGTGTTAGCATCATCAGTGCGGGTAGGAATTGCTTCCACCCATTTGGAAACGTAATCTATAGCTAACAATATATATAAATAACCATTAGAATTTGGAAATGGACCCATGAAGTCAATGCCCCAAACATCAAAAATTTCACAGAAAAGCATAATTTGTTGAGGCATCTCATCCATCCTAGATATATTACCAACTTTCTGGCATGGGAAACAAGATCTACAAAATTCAGCAGCGTCTCTAAAAAGAGTAGGCCACCAGAATCCACAATCTAAGATTTTTCTAGCAGTTCTTTGAGGGCCAAAGTGTCCTCCACTCTCAGATGAGTGACAGGCCTCTAAGATGGACTGAAATTCTGATTGAGGCACACACCGTCTAATTACCTGGTCAGCGCCACATCTCCATAAATTTGGGTCATCCCATATATAATATTTAGACTCGCTTTTCAGCTTGTCTCTTTGATGCTTAGAAAAGTTTGGAGGAAAGGTGTGGCTAACTAGATAATTAGCTACAGGTGCATACAAAGGGACTATCTCAGATACTGCTTGCAGGTTATCAAATGGGAAATTATCAGCTATAGGAGTGGAGTCATCTGTGATAAGCTCAAGGCGACTCAAGTGGTTTGCCACTAAATTCTGGTTACCACTCCTGTCCTTAATTTCCAAATCAAATTCTTGTAATAGCAGTATCCAACGTATAAGCCTTGGTTTGGACTCCTTTTTAGCTAATAAATACTTTAGAGCTACGTGGTCTGAATACACTACTACTTTAGTACCAAGTAAATAGGCTCGGAATTCATCCAGAGCAAAAACAATAGCAAGAAGCTCTTTCTCAGTGGTAGTGTAATTAGACTGAGCAGCATCTAAAGTTTTAGACGCATAAGCAATAACAAAAGGATCCTTACCTACACGCTGAGCTAGTGCTGCTCCTACGGCATGGTTGGAAGCATCACACATTATTTCAAATGGTTGGCTCCAGTCTGGTCCTCTCACAATTGGAGCTTGAGTCAGGGCGGTCTTCAGCTTATCAAACGCTTGTTTCCAATTTTCACTGAACTCAAACTCAATATCTTTCTGCAGTAGTCTGGATAAGGGAAGTGCTACCTTACTGAAGTCCTTAATGAATCTCCTGTAAAAATCTGCATGGCCAAGGAACAAACGGACTTCCCTCACAGAAGAGGGGTAAGGTAAACTAGAAATAACATCCACCTTTGCTGGATCTACAGAAATGCCAGTATTAGACACAACATGTCCTAGTACAATACCTTGTTTTACCATAAAGTGACATTTCTCAAAATTTAATACAAGGTTTGTACTGACACATCTATCTAATACTCTAGATAATCAATCTAAGCAAAGGCTAAAGGAAACGCCGTATACACTAAAATCATCCATAAAAACTTCCATACAGTCTTCAATAAGATCAGAGAAAAGACTCATCATACACCTTTGGAAAGTAGCTGGTGCATTGCACAAGGCAAAGGGCATTCTCTTGTAAGCATAAGTCCCAAAAGGACACGTAAAAGTGGTCTTTTCCTGATCCTCAGGAGCTATATGAATCTGGAAATAACCTGTGTAACCATCTAAAAAACAATAATGCGATTTACCTGACAGGCGATCCAGCATTTGATCAATGAATGGAAGAGGATAGTGATCCTTACGGGTTGCTTGGTTGAGGCGTCTGTAGTCAATGCAGACCCTCCAGGCATTCTGAACTCTGGTTGTCAAGAGCTCTCCATGCTCATTCTTCACTGCAGTGACTCCAGACTTCTTTGGCACCACTTGTACTGGGCTCACCCATTCACTGTCTGAGATGGGATAGATGATATCTGCCTCCAGTAGTCTAGTCACTTCCTTCTTGACAACCTCTAAGATAGTGGGGTTCAGTCTTCTCTGGGGTTGACGGACAGGTCTTGCTCCCTCTTCTCAAAATATTCTGTGCTCACATACTTGAGGGTTAATGCCTACTATGTCTGCCAAACTCCAACCAATCGCCTTCTTGTGCCTCCTCAGCACACTAAGTAACTGCTCTTCTTGTTGAGAAGTAAGTTTCCTTGCAATGATAACTGGAAACCTCTGCCCGTCTTCAAGGTAAGCATATTTGAGGTGTGGAGGAAGGGGTTTTAATTCTAACTTCTGATCATGGTCAGGCTCTGGGTTGTCTGGAGCTGGTAACAATGGCAAAGCACTGTCATTATCCTCTGAGAATGTCCCCACACTTAGACCTTGTCCTGTATGCTTCTCTTCAAATTCCTCCTGATGGACTTCAGCCACGGTTTCATCTATAATGTCACACTTGAGGATAGAGTGATCCTCCGGAGGATGCGTCATAACTCCATTCAGATTGAAGATCACTATTCGACCATCTATTTCAAAAGAGTATGTTCCTAAAAAAGCATCTAATTTAAACTTTGAGGTTTTCAGGAATGGCCTTCCGAGTAGGATTGATGAAGGCTTGTCTGAGTCATTTTGGGGCATTTTCAGGATATAAAAATCAGTGGGGAACGTGAGTCCCTTAATGCCCACTAATACATCTTCAGCAACTCCAACCACTGTAATAATGCTTTTATCTGCCAACACAAAACGAGCTGCTGACCTTTTTAAGGGAGGGAGCCTCAAAATATCATATATAGACAAAGGCATTATACTCACACATGCTCCTAAATCACACATGCAATCAGAAAATACTATACCACCAATAGTACAATTAACCATACAAGGACCTGGGTCACTACACTTTTCAGGTAAACCACCCATTAAAGCAGATATGGAACTTCCTAAAGGAATAGTTTCTAATTCATTAATTTTGTCTTTATGTATACATAAATCTTTTATAAACTTTGCATACTTAGGTACCTGTTGAATAACATCAAATAGAGGAACAGTTATCTCAACCTTTTTGAATATCTCTACCATTTTTGGATCAGGTTCCAGCTGCTTCCTGGGCTTCCTTGCAAGTTGTGGAAATGGAATAGGAGTGGTGTCTTCTGCAGTGTCTACGCCTTTTGATGCTTCCTCCTGTGGTTGAGCTTCTTCTTTTTCAGCTATGTCCTGTATGTCATCTTCCTCTTCAACATCTTCTATTTCCACTATCTCTTTAGCTGAGGTGTGTTCTGGTGGGCTTGGCTCCTCCTGGTTCCTCTCCTGCAGTGTGGTTCCGGACCTTAGGGTTATGGTATTAATACCACCCTTGGGATTGGGTAATGGTTGAGAGGGAATTCCACTGGAGCTCAAAGGTTGGTTATTGGAGTTATTCATTGATCCAATCTGGGAGACAAGAGCTTGCAAAGTAGCGTTTAGACCATTTAGAGTAGTATTAATGTTATTTTCTATGGTCTGCTGTCTCCGATCAATAGATTGTACTAAGTCATCATTAGCAGAAGAAGAAGGATAGTTAATTTGAGAGGTCTGCTGTTGGGTATTCTGTGGTCCTTGGGTTTGCCTCAGGTGAGGTGCTCTGTAAGGCTGGTACTGGTTCTGCTGCCTGTTGTTGTTGTTATTCCACCTCTGATTTCCCTAATTATCTTTGCTTCCTCTGTTGTTGTTGTCCCTCCAATTCTGGTTAGAATTGTCCTGCCATCCATGGTTGTAATTGCCACTTTGATTGTACCCTTGGTTGGGGCGGTCATAGAAGTTATGAGTGGCTGCCACGGTGTTGTCTTCCTGCTGGAGCTGTGGATATTCATCAGTATAGTGGCTATAATCAGTACAGATTCCGCAAACTCTCTGTGGGACTAACTGTTGGTTTTGCTGTGGTGGAAAAGGTTGAGCTTGCTGAACTTGTTGGTTCAATTGCATCTGCTTCAGCAAGTTGGTCATTTCAAAGATACTCTGAGTTAAAATAGCAGTCTCTCTGCTAGAGGATACTTCTGCAACGGCTTTTACACGGCCTTGTTTCTACCTGTGATTCCTAGTAGATTTAGCTAAGTCACTGATCAATTGCCATGCCTCATCAGTGCTCTTGTACTTTTTCATAGACCCATTGCTAGCACTTTCCAATGTGGTCTTATCTTGGGGCCTCATGCCCTGTGTGACATAGCCGAGTAACACTATCTTGTCAATCATATGGTGGGGGCAAGCTTCCAGAAGATTATTGAAGTGCTCCCAGTACTCATAGAGAGTTTCAGATTCATCCTGAACAATCATGGAAATATCCTTCCTCAGTTTATCAGTAACTTCAGCTGGAAAGAACTTTTCCAAAAATTCTCTTCTAAGTGTATCCCAGTTGGATACAGTTGCAGCGGGTTGAGTGTAGTACCACTCTCTTGCCTTTCCCTCAAGAGGAACGGGAAGGCTTTCAGCAAAATTGAAGTTTCATATGCACCATCACGCCTGATAGTAAAACAGGCTGCTTGAAAATCTCTCAGGTGTTTGATAGGCTCTTGAGCAGGTAAGGCATAAAACTTGGGCATCAAATTGAGCAGTGCGGTCTTTATTTCAAAGTCTGTAGCCACCACTGGATGATGCGCTTGAAACGGTTGCATTGTAAAATCAAGGGCTCCAGCCTCCTGGATAGTAACTCTCCTAGGTGCTGCCATGTCACCTATACGTAAATCAACCGAATCAGTAGAATGGGGGCTAGTTTCTTCCTCAAATGACGTTTCAGATCCGCCCTCAGAGAGGACTAACCAACGCCGAGCTTGGCTTATTCGTGAAATAGTTCTTTCAATCTCAGGATCGAATACTGGCAAGCTTGGATCAGGAATTGAACGCGTCATCTAGCAAAAGAAACAAGCAGCTCATAGTAGCAAAATAAAATAAAATGCAAATAAATAAAATCCAATCAATAACTTTAGCACTCTATTGCAACTCCCCGGCAACGGTGCCAAAAATTGATGGTGGCGGAAATTGGCGAGTTAAGAATTGTTATAAGATATGCGTTGCAAGTATAGTTCTCAACCAACCAGAAATCCGCTTATCAATTTAAAAGGGTGTCACAGAAATTAAAATTAAAATACTGGGAGTATAAATCCCAGGTCGTCTCCCAATGAGTTGCAGGAAATTAAATCAGAGAATTAATGTAATTTAAATAAAAGCCTTGACTGGGAGTAGATTAGTTGGAAGCCCTATTCTTGTTGCAGTACTTTCAAGATTAATTGATAATTGGGGTTGTTCTGTTTAGTTATCCCTTACTAGGTAAGGGAAAAGTCAAACAAGTTGGAATGCTGTTTCTATTCACAAGTCCCAATCCGCTCACTTGGAAGGACTGGCGTTAGTGACTAGAGAGCAAACCAATAATAAACCCAATTACAATTTCTCCCTTGAGCACTCCAACTCAAGGGTTCCTTTCAATCAACTCCCCATCAAGTTAGGGAACTACTCGCTCATTGTGAATGTGGAATTCATAACATATGAAAGGGAATTTAAGGAAGACATGATAAATAAGACTCAAAGGAATTAATTAAAAATAAAAATAACTCTTGTATTGATAAATTCTAAAATAATCCAATAGTAAGATTGAAATAAATTAAAGGACATGGAAGAGTAAAGCCAAGTAAAGAAAACGAACTAGAATGACGAAGTCTTGATTGGGTAATAACTCTTCTCAATATCCCAATGCAAAAAGCAATTAAAAATCCTAAGAACTATGAATGTGTAGAGAGAAAACCTAGAGGAGAGGAAAACTATATCTGAAAAATTAAAACTATCTAGAATGAATGTTGTTGTCGGTTTCTGCATGTTCTCTGGCTCTAGTATGCTTTTCTGGGCCGAAAACTGGGTCAAAATAGGGCCCGAAATCGTCCCCAGCGATTCTGCAAATTATACAGATCGCGCACGTCACGCGATCGCGTCATTCATGCGGACGCGTCATTCGGAGTTTTGCTTCTCCACACGGACGCGTCGTCCACGCCTCCGCGTCACTTATGCTATTCCAATCCGCGCGGTCGCGTGAGCCATGCGGCCGCGTCACTTCTCGCTGGTTATCTCCTTAATTTCTTGTGTTCCTTCCATTTTTGCAAGCTTCCTTTCCAATCTCCAACTCATTCGTGCTCTATAAAGCCTGAAACACTTAACATACAGATCACCGCATCGAATGGAATAAAGGAGAATTAAAATACATAATTAAAAGTCTCTAGGAAACAAGTTTTCAATCGTGTAATGATTTTAGGAAGGAAATATAAATGCATGCTAATTATATGAATAAGTGGGTAAAGATCATGATAAAACCACACAATTAAACACATTATAAACCATAAAATAGTGGTTTATCAGATATTCATTGATAAAAGGCTTTACAGCAGCAACCTAATTCACACTTCAAGGAACATTTTATTATGCAATTTTTATTATTGAGCTAATCATTAACTCAAGCAAGTACCACCACTGAATTTTATTCTAATTTCTACAACACTGGACAATCACTTTCTGTTTCAAACATTTTTCTTTTATTCATGCAGAAGGGAACAAAATAGAATTTAAGCAAGTGATTTATAACAAGTACAATGCAGGCTAGCATTCTTAGCAAACATCTCTACTTACACCTAATTGAACACTGCAGCAAGACATATAGAAATCTCCAAGTTAAAACACAGCAAAAAGGATTAAGTGTCTATACAACTTGGGAATGTCTCTCAGCTTTTCTTCTGTCATCATTATTTCTCTCTGTTGTACCTCCTTGGGATGATGATGCAGATTATTTCTCAAGGTTGAATGTTTTCCTACACAATCCTTAGAAGTTGCTTGTTTCCCAAGCCCTTAGGTAAATGGTTAATATGCAGAACTGTTTGTAGGTTTTTGAACTTACTTTGGTGTGTAAACACCAAACTTAGTTCCTTGCCAATGTCTCTTATGCAACAAGTCAACCATTTATATGAAACAATGTGCCTTTGCTGAGGGTCACAAAACTAAAAACTAGAAAACAGACAATGGCTAAGTAGTTTCTCTGATTGTTTGGAGCTAGCAACTATTTATGCAGAAGGTGAAAATGTGTTTTCAAATGAGATTTTTGGTGGAACACCAAACTTAGCATCCTTTATTCTCCCTTAAATTGTTTTGGTGTGCAACACCAAACTTAGATCCTTGCAATACAGATAAAGCTACTCAACCTTTTTATTGAAATAGTTAGGAAAAGAAAACTACCTCTGGTAGGGTTGCCTCCCAACAAGCGCTCTTTTAATGTCACTAGCTTGACATTCCTCATTCTTGCTCAACTTAATTCTTGAACCTCCTTCTCTTTGTTCCAAGGGCCTCCCAAATAATGCTTTTCTCTGTGGCCATTTGCTGTGATTGTGTCCTTTGTAGCCTCATCCAAAAGTTTAAGGCTTCCATAAGGGAGAACCTTTGTGATCAAATACGGGCCAGTCCATTTAGACTTGAGCTTGCCTGGGAAAATCTTGAGCCTGGAATTATATAGGAGTACTTGCTGTCCTGATTTGAACTCTCTTTTCAAAATTTTCTTGTCATGCCACTTTTTAGCTCTCTCCTTGTATATCCTTGCATTCTCATAAGCTTCCAGTCTGAATTCATCTAGCTCATTGAGTTGCAACAACATTTTTCCTCTTGCTGCTTAGGGATCAAAATTGAGGAGCTTAGTGGCCCAGTAAGCTTTGTGTTCTAGCTCCACAGGAAGGTGGCATGATTTTCCATAGATCAGCTGAAATGGAGACCTTCCTATAGGAGTTTTGAATGCTGTTCTGTATGCCCACAAGGCATCATCCAGTTTCCTGGCCCAATCTTTCTTGGTAGTTCCCACAGTTTTCTCCAAAATCCTCTTCAACTCCCTATTTGCAAGCTCTGCTTGGCCATTGGTCTGTGGGTGATATGATGTGGCTACTTTATGCATCACCCCATATTTGTGAAGTAATTTCTCCATCTGTTTATTGCAAAAATGACTACCACCATCACTGACAAGACCCTTAGGCACTTCATATCTAGTAAAAATGTGCTTCTTAAGGAATTGGAGGACAATTTGTGCATCACATGTGGTTGTGGCTATAGCTTCCACCCACTTTGACACATACTCCACTACTACCAGAATGTATTTGAAGGAGTATGAAGGAGGAAAAGGGCCCATAAAATCAATTCCCCAAAGATCAAATAGCTCCACTTCAAGAATGAAATTTTGAGGCCTTTCATTTCTTTTTGATAGTCCTCCAACTCTTTGGCACTCATTACGCTGATGAACGAACTCTCTGGTATCCTTGAATATAGTTGGCCAATAGAATATGCTTTGCAGTACTTTGGCAGCTATTCTCTCTGGTCCAAAGTGTCCACCATAGGCTGAACCATGACAATGTCACAATATGTCTCTCATCTCAGTTTCAGGGACACACCTCCTAATCATTCCATCCGGACATCTTTTGAACAAAAATGGTTTATCCCATAAAAACTTCCTAGCTTCATTGAGTAACTTTTTCACTTGTTGCTTGGAGAGTTATTGAGGGATCTTTCTTCCCACCTTGTAGTTTGCTATGTCAACAAACCAAGGTGCTTGTTGGACTTGGAAAAGATGTTCATCAGGAAATTTCTTATTCACTTGCTGTGGTACATCTTGATTGGCCTTTTGTGGCACTCTTGATAAATGATCTGCCACCTGATTCTCACTCTCCTTCCTATCTCTTACTTCAATGTCAAATTCTTGTAGCAGCAGCACCCATCTGATGAGTCTAGGCTTTGCATCCTGTTTAGACATAAGATACTTGAGAGCAGCATGATCAGTATACACTATAACTTTTGAACCAATCAAGTATTGTCTAAACTTATCAAATGCATATACAATGGCCATTAGCTGTTTCTCTGTGGTTGTGTAATTCTTTTGTGCCTCATTTAACACCTTACTGGCATAGTATATGACATGATGCAGCTTGTCTTTCTTTTGCCCCAATACAGCACCAATTGCAACATCACTTGCATCATACATAAGCTCAAAGGGGAGTCCCCATTCTGGAGGTGTGACAATTGGTGCTGTAGTGAGTTTTCTTTTTAAAGTTTCAAAGGCATGTTTACAATTGTCATCAAAATTGAAAGGATTTTCAACCACTAGCGAATTGCTCAATGGTTTGGCTATTTTTGAAAAATCTTTGATGAATCTTCTATAAAATCCAGCATGCCCAAGAAAATTTCTCACTGCCTTTACATTGACAGGTACATGAAGTTTTTCAATGATTTCTATTTTAGCTCTATCAACCTCTATACCATTGTTTGAAACTTTATGCCCAAGAACAATACCCTCTGGTACCATGAAATGGCATTTTTCCCAATTTAAGACTAAATTTGTTTCTTGGCATCATTTCAATATAAGAGTTAGATGTTGCAAACAATTTTTAAAAGAATTTCCAAAAACAGAGAAATCATCCATGAAGACCTCTAAGAATTTTTCAACTATATCTGAGAAGATGGAGAGCATACACCTTTGAAAGGTAGCTAGGGCATTGCATAGCCCAAATGACATCCTTCTGTAGGCGCAAGCTCCAAATGGACATGTGAAGGAGGTCCTTTCTTGGTCCTTGGGGTCCACCACTATCTGATTATACCCGGAATACCCATCCAGGAAGCAATAATAAGCATGGCTAGCCAACCTCTCCAGCATTTGATCAATGAAAGGGAGAGAAAAGTGATCTTTCCTTGTAGCTTCATTCAGTCTCCTATAGTCTATGCACATCCTCCAACCAGTCACTGTCCTTGTAGGGATCAACTCATTCTTCTCATTGGAGATCACAGTCATCCATCCTTTCTTTGGCACAACCTGAACTGGGCTCACCCAAGAGCTATCATAGATTGGGTATATGATTCTAGCATTCCATAGCTTCATTACTTCCTTTTGAACTACCTCCTTCATGGTTGGGTTGAGTCTTCTTTGAGGTTGTACTACAGGTCTTGAATCCTCTTCTAGCATGATTTTGTGCATGCAGATGGCAGGGCTTATGCCCTTGATATCATCAATTATCCATCCTAAAGCTGTCTTGTGAGCTTTCAATATTTCAACCAGCTTTGCCTCTTCTTCCATGCTTAAGGAGGAATTGATGATCACTGGCAGAGTCTCTCCTCTTCCCAGAAACACATACTTGAGATGAATAGGTAGAGGCTTTAATTCTTGTTTTGGCACCTCCTCTGTCTTGTCTTGTTCCACCTCTTTCTCACTGGAAATTTCAGCTACTTGTTCTTCCATTGTCTCTTGATCTCCTTCCCCTTCTTCTTCCTATTGCTCATGATAATTGGCTTCCAACATTTCTTCCACCAAACCTTCTATCATATCTACTCTCATGTAGTTCTCTTGCTCAGGGGGATGTTGCATTGATTTGAAAACATTGATGACCATTTGCTCATTGTACACCCTGAAGATCATTTCTCCCTTTTTTACATTAATAATAGCTCTTGCTGTGGCTAGAAATGGTCTTCTCAGGATAATTGAGTTGTTTTCTTCCTCTTCTGTGTCCAAGATCACAAAGTCTGCAAGGAAGATAAACTCTCCAACCTTCAGTAATAGATTTTCCACAATTCTATTGGGTGTCTTGATTAATCTATCGGCTATTACAAGTGACATCCTGGTGGGTTTGATTTCTTCTATGGCAAGCTTTCTCATCATTGAGAGGGGCATCAAGTTGATGCTAGAACCTAGATCGCAGAGAGCTTTCTCCAATTTCATCTAGCCTATGGTGCATGAAACTACAAAACTTCATGGATCTTTAAGCTTTAGTGGAATACCCCTTTGAATTACTGCACTACATTCTTCAGTGAGCATGACGGTTTCCTTCTCATGCCAGCTTCTATTTTTATTGATGAGCTCCTTCAAGAATTTAGCATACAGAGGTATTTGCTCTAATACTTCAGCAAGTGGGATACTAATCTCCAGCTTCTTGGAATTGTTGATCCTTGAGTTCTTTTTGTAGTCTTTGAGGATATGGTAGAGGAGGTGTGTAAGCCTTCACAACCTTCTTCTGTTCTTGTGATGATTCCTCCATGACTTGCTTCCCTTTCCTTGAAAATTGTGGCTGCTCATCTTTCTCTTTACGCTTCTCCTGTTCTTGCTCGTCTTCTTTCTTGTTGCTGGCTTCATCTTTCTTGCTGCTAGCCTTGTCATTGTCCATAGGCTTTTTGTTGACTTCTTTGTCATTCACCAAGGTTCTTCCACTCCTTAATTAGATAGCTTTGCATTCTTTTTTAGGATTCAGAATGGTATCACTTGGGAGTGAGCTTGTTGGTCTCTCAATCACCGCTTGCTTGGACAGTTGCCCAATCTACTTTTTTAAGTTTCTCATTGAGGCTTCATGATTGACGTGGCAGAAATTGGTGAGTTAAGAAATTGTTATAAGAGATATGTTGCGACTACAGTTCTTAACCAACCAAAAATTTGCTTATCAATTTAGAAGGGTTGTCACAAAATTAAAATTAAAATACTAGGAGTATGAATCCCAGGTCGTCTCCCAACAAGTTGCAGAAAGATGTGCTATTTTATTAATCAGATGTTTTCTAAAAATGGTTGAGTTGATAAACAGGAAATTAAATAAGAGAATTTATGTAATTTAAATAAAAATCTTGACCGGGAGTAGATTAGTTGGAAGCCCTATCCTTGATGGAGTTCTCCCAAGATAAAAGTGATAATTAAAGGTTGCCTGCCCAGTTATCCTTTACCAGATAAAGGAAAGTTAAGCAAGTTGGAAGTCAGTTTCTATTCACCAGTTCTAATCCTCTCCCTTGGGAAGGACTAGTGTCAGTGATTAGAGGGCGACCCAATGCGAAACCCAACTATAATTTTACTCTTGAGCATCCAACTCAAGGTCCTCCTTTCAATTAACTCCCAATCAAGTTATGGAATTACTCGCTCATTATGATTGTGAAATCCACGAAATAAGGAAGGGAAATATTGAAAGACATGATAAATAATAATCAAAAGGATCAATTAAAAATAAAAATAGTTCTTGTATTAATAAATTCTAAAAATAATCCAATAATAATTCTGAGTAAATGAAGGATATGGAAGAGTAAGTGACAAGTAAGAAAAAAAAACTAGAATGACGAAGTCTTGACGGAAGTAATAACTCTTCTCAATATCCCAATCTAAAAAGCAATAAAATCAAAATCCTAAGAACTATGAATGTGTAGAGAGAAAACCTAGTGGAGGAGTAAAATCAGATCTAAAACTAAAATTATGCGGAATGAATGTTGTTCTCTGGTCTCTGCATGTTCCTTGGCTCTAATATGCTTTTCTGGGCCGAAAACTGGGTCAAAACAGGGCCCAAAATCGCTTCCAGCAAATTCTGTAGATTCCGCAGATCGCGCATGTCACGCGATCAAGTCATTCACGCGTTCGCGTCATCCAGTATTTTGCCTTGAAACGCGTGCGCGTTGTCCACGCATTCGCGTCATTTGTGCAGTTTCCAATCTGCACGATGGCGTGAGCCATGCGTCCGTGTCACTGCAATTTCCTCTATTTCGCGCGGTCGCGTGAGCCATGCGTCTGCATCACTTTTCGCTGGTCATCTCCTCAATTTCTTGTGTTCTTTCCATTTTTGCAAGCTTCCTTTCCAATCTCCAATTCATTCATGCCCTATAAAACCTGAAACACTTGACACACAGATCACGGCATCGAATGGAATGAAGGAGAATTAAAATGCAAAATTAAAAGTGTCTAGGAAGCAGCTATTCAACCATGAAGTAATTTCGGGAAGGAATTATAAATGCATGCTAATCATATGAATAAGTGGGTAAAGATTTGATAAAACCACACAATTAAGCACAATATAAACCATAAAATAATGGTTTATCAACCTCCCCACACTTAGTCATTAGCATGTCCTCATGCTTAGTTGAAGGAGATAAAATAAATTAGTAGGAACATGTAAAACTCATGCAATGCAATGCAACCAATATATGTGAATGCAACTATATGATTCTTGTCCACTTGGTCAAAAGTAAATAAGCTCTTCAAGACAATCACAAATCAAATTCCACTAATTCAATTCTTATACAGTAAAAACAGATAAAAATACAAAAAGGTAGCTCATGGAAGCAGGAAACATAGAATTTAAGTATTGAACCCTCACTGATGATGTATGTATGATCTAATCTTTCTAGTGTATAGGGTAATCACTCTATCCTTCTCTAATCATGCTTTCTAATTTTTGTTCTTCTCCTAACCAATCAACAACATTTAATATACCAATGCAAACATCATGAGGTCTTTTTAAGGTTGTAATGGGGCCAAGGTAAGGGTGAGGGTATATATATATGGCTAAGTAAGCTCATAAATTGAATCTTTAATTAACCCAAGCTTTCGCCTAAAACACATAAATATTATTTATAGCTTAAATTTCACACCTAGCTACCCAAGATTTCCCTTTTACATTCCTTACTCATGTATCAACTTTTATTTTAATTTTATCATATATGCATTGATCCTTGAAATTTAACTTAGCATTGGGGTAATTTTGTCCCCTTATTTAATTATTGAGTATTTTTGGATTTTTTTTTTAAACAAAGCTTATCAATGCACATAGATATTTAATTTTTCTTTTACAGTTTCACATGAGTAGGTACCCAAATTCTCATTATATTATCATGACACATTCCCTTATTATCTTTTGTTCCCACAATTTTCCCATACTTAATTAACACACAATTCTACCTCAAGCTAACCAAAGATTCAATTGGGATATATAATTGTTTTTCTGCTTAAGGCTAGTAATGTGGTAAAATAAAGAACAAATGGGATTTAAAAGCTCTAAGTGGCTAACAAAGGTAACTTAAGGGGTAGGCTTAATTTGGATAAGTGAGCTAAACAAATAATGGCCTCAATCATATGCAAGCATATAAATATATTAAACATTGGACATATAGGATGAAACAAAATATAGATTACAATCATAGAGAAGTAAACACACAAGAATAAAATAATTATGGTTAAATAGTGTAACCATGTATCTAAGTTCAAAGTCTCACAGGTTGTGTATTCTTTAGCTCAAAAACCATGTTCCAAATATAACTTCAAACAAATTTAACATAAAAAGTTTAGATTAAAATTAGTGAAATTTTGTTATAAAAAATAGGGTCTTAGAAGAAGCTTATTGTCTTTTCAATCAAGTAGAACATGCATGCAACTAACCTATTACTGTGCAATTTATCCTATTCTACAAAAGAAAAACTAACTAAATATCCTATTTTATTGGTGTTAGGGAAGAGAAATTACCTCCGGAAGTCAGCTACTGACCGACCTCCCCACACTTAAGGCTTTGCACCGTCCTCAGTGCCATCTGTTAGGAACAAGGGTGGGCTGGTAGCAGTATCTCCACAGTCGGGACCATCATGGCTCCTGGTGCTGGTAAAGGAAGTGGAGTCCGGGGTGTCTGAGTCTCTTTATTTTCCTTTAAGTAGCTCCTTAAGGTATGTGAATCGGCGCTTGTTATGGCGCTCTCTTAGCTTTGCTTTGTGTTCCTGCCGATCCAACCTTTCAATTATCTAATGGAGCAGTTGATTGGTTGTAAGTGCTTGTGGTGTCGAAGGAGGAATGTCATCAGCCAGTTCAGTAGGCTGGCTTGTAGTGACTGCTGGAGATCTGATATATTTCCCGTTAGGGACATACTGATCATCCCGTGGAAGCATGGCTTTGGTGTCCCCAGCTCTGTAGGAGACTCCGGCTGCTGAGACAAGATCTGAGACCAAGACGGGAAAAGGTAAGTTGCCCGCAATTTGTACGTGTCCCATGGCATTCCGGATGTGTCTTGGTAGGTTCAGAGGCTGATCTATAAGGATGCACCATAGTAGAACGGCCATGTCTGCAATGAAGGAGGACTCGTGGGTACTCGGAAAGACGTAATGGGACATGATCTGTGCCCATACGTGATCCTCCAAGGTAAGTGTAGAAGCCAATATTCCCTTAGGACGGGAACGATGGTATCCGTAGATCCATCTGCTGCCAGGTAGTGCGATAACTCTAAGAATAGCGTCCCAGTCAAATTGGTACATCTGGCGCTTGAGTGCGGCTTCTTGAAATGTGTCAAGTCCTTCTGGAGTAGGGGGAAGATCTAAAGCTCGTTGAATGGCCTCTTCTGTAATGGGGACTTGCTTCTGATGGACATAGACAGACTGCAGGGTTGGCAGGTGGAAATTAGAGTAGAACTCGACTACCCAAGAAAGATTAATCCGCCGTGGCTGTCTTTGTAGGAAACCCCATTGTCTCTGCACAATTTGCGGCTCAACAAATTCAGCAATATGGGTCGGGAGGATAAGAAGGTATTCGTTGTTGTAACTCCTTGCTGCCAGGATGGGGAACATCTGCTCACAGTAGCGATTGGTGAATCGCACAGTATCTTTTACTGGGAAAGCTTTCTCTTTTTCATCAACCTTTATAATCCTCTTAATTCTTTTTATTGAGGGCTTTACTGCAGTTGAAGATGGTTCTTCCACTAATGCTCTTTTTGTTCCTCTTCTTGCTGGTGGTTTGGGAGTAGCTTTCTCCTTGCCTTTCTTGGTGGCCATCCTAAAAAAGAGAAAAGAGAAAGTACGTTAAAATGTCAAGGGATAGAGCAAGGAAGAGAACGGGAAAGGTGGTAATTAATGCACATTAAAAGATGAATGATGTTAATCGCATGGTCATGACTACATGTGAAAAATCATCAACAGAAAATAGCGAGTGCATACGATGACAATTAAATGCAAGGTGTTTATTGGCATGCAGGCAAAGGCATGAGTAGCATAGATCAAGCATTCAATGTCCATGTTAGATTACCAAGCCTTTCAAACTAATAACCTGTTTGTAATAATAATTATATTAAATTAATAAAATTTAAAAAAGGGTTTTGTCAAAAGCAAGCATTTAGAGTAGTAGAATAAAAGAAATCTAAAAATAGTGCACAATGCCATATGGGCGTTTTCACAAACACATAGCATGCATGATAAATAAGCAAATGAAAATAATAAATTGAACATGCAAGCAACCCTTAAAAATTAATATATTATTGCCAAACAATTTTGCAATAATTCACAGGTATATAATAAGGAATAATAAGGAATAATAAGGACCCTAATAAATTTCCAACACCAATTAAAAGAAAAAGAACGAAAAGGAAAACATGAATAATGCAAGTAAAAAGAAAAAGAAAAGTAGAAGAAAACATAAAAATAAAAAAGAAGAATAGAAAAGGAAGGAGGGAAGAAGGAAAGAAAAACCTTGATAATGGTGGTGAGAGAGAGAGAGAGAAAGTAGAAAGTGAGAAAGAAGGAAGAAGGAAGAAGAAAGAAGTAAGGAGGGAAAAGAAAAAGTAGGATTGGGGAAGAGAAAGATAAGATATTTTGGCAGATTAGGTTAAGCTGTGCGGCGCAAGCGACGCGGAGGCGTGGAAGACGCGTTCGCGGAAATTGCACTCATATGAATCGACGCGGTAGCGTCGGTCACGTGGACGCATGACTCGTTTTGTGCTACTGGCGCGAGGGCAGCCTCGCGCTCGCACAACTCTCTGTTCGAAACCTTGTTTTGCCAAATTTTGGGTGACGCGATCGCGTGGTTGACGCGGTCATGTGGGTGGCCAATATTGGAATATGACGCGGACGTGTGGGGCACGCGTTCGCGTGGTAGGGTTTGTGCGACTAGCGCCAGTCCAGCCCCACTTAAGCACAACTTTCAGCCATGCACCCTTTCTTACGTCGATTTTCATGTCACACGTCCGCATGGGTGACGCGAACGCGTGGGAGGTAATTCTCCCATATGACGCGGATGCGTCAGGGACGCGGTCGTGTGGGGTGATTTGTGCCACAGGCATGCCTCTAGCCACTCTCTCGCGTGACTTTCTGTTCGATTGCTTTTTCTTCCGTACTCACATGCGACGCGGACGCGTCGGTGACGCTGTCGTGTCGCGGGACACTTATTTTTTTTAAAATAAAAATATGCGAATGCAGATGAAAACTAAATGTGCTAATAAAGAGAAGAGTTATTGAAAAAAGAAAACTAAGAATAAAGAAAGGAATGATCATACCATGGTGGGTTGTCTCCCACCCAGCACTTTGCTTTAACGTCCTTAAGTTGGATGCTCCACTAGTTCAGTCTACTGCTATAGGTGGATCCTCCAAGAGGAAGATCTCTAGCTCCCTGGTTTTCGTCGCCTTCGCACCATGATATAGCTTTAGGCGATGTCCATTAACTTTGATGAATTCAGAGCTTGAAGGATGACTCAGGTGGAAAACTCCGTATGGCTCAGCCTTCTCTACTCTATATGGACCTTCCCATCTTGATCTCAACTTTCCTGGCATGAGTCTCAATCTAGAGTTGTAAAGGAGGACAAAGTCCCCAGGTTGGAACTCTCGCCTCTTGATGTGTTTATCATGCACAGCCTTCATCTTTTCCTTGTACAGTCTTGAGTTCTCATAAGCTTCTAGGCGTAGGCTCTCTAATTCTTGCAGTTGCAACTTTCTCTCAGTTCTGGCCTTCTCAAATTCCATATTGCACTCCTTCACTGCCCAAAAGGCTTTGTGCTCTACCTCTACTGGGAGGTGACAGGCCTTTCCATAAACTAAGCGGAAGGGACTCATCCCAATGGGTGTCTTGTATGCAGTTCTGTATGCCAGAGTGCATCTTGTAGCCTGGTGCTCCAGTCTCTTCTATTAGGTTTGACTATCTTCTGCAATATACTCTTTATCTCTCTGTTAGATACCTCAGCTTGCCCATTAGTCTGGGGATGGTAGGCTGTTGCCACTTTATGAACTATCCCATGCTTCTTCAGTAATTCTGTTAGTCTCCTGTTACAGAAATGGGTGCCTTGATCGCTCACGATTGCTCGTGGTGATCCAAAGCGATAAATAATGTGGTTTCTAATAAAGGAAACAACAGTGTTAGCATCATCAGTATGGGTAGGAATTGCTTCCACCCATTTAGAAATGTAATCTACAGCTAACAATATATAAAAATAACCATTAGAATTTGGAAATGGACCCATAAAGTCAATGCCCCAAACATCAAAGATTTCACAGAAAAGCATAGTCTATTGAGGCATCTCATCCCTCTTGGATATATTACCAAACCTTTGGCACGGGGAACAAGATTTACAAAATTCAGCAGCATCTTTAAAAAGGGTAGGTCACCAGAATCCACAGTCTAAAATTTTTCTAGCTGTTCTTTGAGGGCCAAAATGTTCTCCACTCTCAGATGAGTGACAGGCCTCTAAAATGGACTAGAATTCTGATTGAGGCACACACTGCCGAATTACCTGGTCAGCGCCATATCTCCATAAATATGGGTCATCCCATATATAATATTTGGACTCGCTTTTCAGCTTGTCTTTTTTATGCTTAGTAAAGTTTGGAGGAAAGGTGCGGCTAACTAGATAATTAGCTACAGGTGCATACCAAGGGATTACTTCAGATACTGCTTGTAAGTCATCAAACGGGAAATTATCATTTATAGGAGTGGCGGTATCCTTAATGTGCTCAAGGCGACTTAAGTGGTCTGCCACTAGATTCTGGTTACCACTCCTATCCTTAATTTCTAGATCAAATTCTTATAGTAGCAGTATCCAACGTATAAGCCTTGGTTTGGACTCTTTTTTAGCTAATAAATACTTTAGAGCTGCATGGTCTGAGTACACTACTACTTTAGTACCGAGTAAATAGGCTCGGAATTTATCCAGAGCAAAAACAATAGCAAAAAGTTCTTTCTCAGTAGTAGTGTAATTAGACTGAGCTGTGTCTAAAGTCTTAGACGCATAAGCAATTACAAAAGGATCCTTACCTTCATGCTGAGCCAGCGCTGCTCCTACTACATGGTTGGAAGCATCGCACATGATTTCAAATGGCTGGCTCCAGTCAGGTCTTCTCACAATTGGGGCTTGAGTCAGGGCAGTCTTCAACTTATCAAACGCTTGTTTGCAATCTTCACTGAACTCGAACTCAATATCTTTCTGCAGTAATCTGGATAAGGGAAGTGCTACCTTACTAAAGTCCTTAATGAATCTCCGGTAAAAACCTGCATGGCCAAGGAACGAACGGACCTCCCTCACAGAGGAGGGGTAACGCAAACTAGAAATAACATCCACCTTTGCCAGATCTACAGAAATGCCAGTATTAGACACAACATGTCCTAGTACAATCCCTTGTCTAACCATAAAGTGACATTTTTCAAAATTCAATACAAGGTTTGTATGGACACATCTATCTAATACTCTAGATAAAATATCCAAGTAAAGGCTAAATGAATCACCATAAACACTAAAATCATCCATAAAAACCTCTATACAGTCCTCAATAAGGTCAGAGAAAAGACTCATCATGCACCTTTGGAAAGTAGCTAGTGCATTGCACAAGCCAAAGGGCATTCTCTTATAAGCATAAGTTCCAAAAGGACATGTAAAAGTAGTCTTTTCCTGATCTTCAGGAGCTATATGAATTTGAAAATAGCCTGTATAACCATCTAAAAAGCAATAATGGGATTTACCTGACAAGCGATCAAGCATCTGATCAATGAATGGCAAGGGGTAATGATCCTTGCGAGTGGCTTGGTTAAGACGCCTATAGTCAATGCAAACTCTCCATGAATTCTGCACTCTAGTTGTCAGAAGCTCTCCATGCTCATTTCTTACTGTTGTGATTTCGGACTTCTTGGGCACCACTTGTACTGGATTGACCCATTCGCTATCTGAGATGGTGTAAATGATATCTGCTTCAAGTAGCCTGGTCACTTCTTTCTTGACAACTTCTAAGATGGTGGGATTCAGTCTTCTCTGAGGTTGACGGACGGGCTTTTCTCCCTCTTCTACGAATATTCTATGCTCACAAACTTGAGGGCTGATGCCTGCTATATCCGCCAGGTTCCATCCAATTGCTTTCTTGTGTTTTCTCAGCACATTGAGTAGCTGTTCTTCTTGTTGGGAAGTGAGTTCCCTTGCAATGATAACTGGAAACTTCTGCTTGTCCTCAAGGTAAGCATACTTGAGGTGTGGAGGGAGGGGCTTTAATTCCAATTTCTGCTCATGGTCAAGCTCTGGATTATCTGGGGCTGGTGATAATGGCAAAGTGCCCTCATTGTCCTCTGAAAATGTCCCCACACTTGGACCTTGTCCTGTGTATTTCTCTTCTAATTCCTCCTGGTGAACTTCAGCCACGGTTTCATCTATGATGTCATACTGGGAGATAGAAAGGTCATCCGGAAGGTGCTTCATAGCTCCGTTTAAACTGAATTTCACTATTCTGCCATCTATTTCAAAGGAATAAGTTCCGGAAAATGCATCCATCTTGAATTTTGAAGTCTTCAGAAATGGTCTTCCAAGCAGGATTGATGATGGCCTTCCTGAGTCATTAGGGGGCATTTCCAGAATATAGAAGTCAATGGGAAATGTGAGTCCCTTAATGCTCATTAATACATCTTCAGCAACTCCAACCACTGTAATAATGCTTTTATCTGCTAACACAAAACGAGCTGCCAACTTTTTTAAGGGAGGGAGCCTCAGAGGATCATATATAGACAAAGGCATTATACAAACACATGCTCCTAGATCACACATGCAGTCAGAAAATATCACACCACTAATAGTACAATTAACCATACATGGGCCTGGATCACTACACTTTTCAGGTATACCTCCTATTAAAGCAGATATAGAACTACCTAAAGGAATAGTTTCTAGTTCATTAATTTTGTCTTTATGTATACATAAATCTTTTAGAAACTTTGCGTATTTAGGTACCTGCTGAATGACATCAAAAAGGGGAACAGTTACCTCAACCTTTTTGAATATTTCTACCATTTTGGGATCAAGTTCCATCTGCTTCCTGGGCTTCCTTGCAATTTGTGGAAATGGAATAGGGAGGGTGTTTTCTGCAGGGTCTGCCTCCTTTGGTACTTCTTTATGTGGTTGAGCTTCTACTTCTTCACCCATGTCTTGTATCTCATCTTCCTCTTCAGCATCCTCTACTTCTACCACCTCTTCAGCTGAGGCGTGTTCTGATGGGATTGGCTCCTCCTGATTCTTCTCTTGCAGTGTGGTTCTGGACCTTAGGGTGATGGCATTGATGCCACCCTTTGGATTGGGTAAGGGTTGAGAAGGAATTCCACTGGAGCTTGCATGTTGAGTAATTGAAGTATTGGGTGATGCCAGCTGAGAGATGAGAGCTTGTATAGCGGATGCTAGGCCATTAACTGAACTTTCCACGTTCTTTTGCCCTTGCGTAATGGATTGAAGCGCCTCTTCACTCGGAGAGGAATTAGATTGAGTGATATGCAGAACTTGTTGCTGGTTGTGCTTTGGTCCTTGGGACTACCTCAGGTGAGGTGCTCTGTAAGGTTGGTTCTGGTTCTGCTGCCTGTTGTTGTTATTATTCCACCTCTGATATCCTTGATTGTCTCTGCCTCTTCTGTTATTGTTGTCCCTCCAATTTTGGTTAGAATTGTCTCTCCAATTCTGGTTAGAATTGTCTCTCCAACCTTGGTTAGAATTGTCCAGCCATCCATGGCTGTAACTGCCACCTTGATTGTACCCTTGGTTGGGGCAGTCATAGAAGTTATGAGTGGCTGCCACAGTGTTATCTTTCTGCTGGAGCTGCAGACATTCATCAGTATAATGGCTGTAATCAGCACAGATCCCACACACTCTCTGTGGGACTAGCTATTGGCTCTGATGTGCTTGTTGTTGACTCAACTGCATCTGCTTCAGTAAGTTGGTCATTTCACATATATTCTGAGTCAGAGCAGTAGTTTCCTTGCAAGAAGATACTTTCGCAACAGCTTTTGACCGGCCCTGTTTTTGCCTGTGATTCCTTGTAGACTCAGCCAAGTCGCTGATCAATTGCCATGCCTCCACAGTGGTCTTGTACTTTTTCATAGATCCATTGCTAGCACTCTCCAATGTGGTCTTATCTTGGGGCCTCATGCCCTGTGTGACGTAACCGAGTAACACTATCTTGTCAATCATATGGTGGGGACATGCTTCCAGAAGGTTGTTGAAGCGCTCCCAGTATTCGTAGAAAGTCTCATATTCGTCCTGAACAATCATGGAAATATCTTTCCTTAGTTTGTCAGTAACTTCAGCTGGAAAGAATTTTTCCAAAAAAATTCTCTTCTAAGCGTATCCCAGTCAGAAACAGTTACTGCGGGTTGAGTGTAGTACCACTCTCTCGCCTTTCCCTCAAGAGAGAATGGGAAGGCTTTCAATAGAATAGAAGTTTCATCTGCACCATCTCGCCTGACAGTAGAACAGGCTACTTGGAAATCCTTCAGGTGCTTAATAGGCTCTTGAGCAGGTTGGCCATGAAACTTGGGCATCAAGTTGAGTAGTGCAGTCTTTATTTCAAAGTCTGTAGCCACTGCTGGGTGATGTGCTTGAAACGGTTGCATTGTGAAATCAGGGGCTCCAGCCTCCTGGATAGTAACTCTCCTAGGTGCTTCCATGTCACCTGCACGTAAATCAACCGAATCAGTAGAACGGGGGCTTGTTTCTTCCTCAAGTGACATTTCAGATCCGCCCTCAGAGAAGACTTTCCGATGCCGAGCTTGCCTTATACGTGAAATAGTTATTTCAATCTTAGGATCAAATACTGGCAAGCTTGGATCAGGAAGTGAACGCGTCATTTAATGAAACAAACATGCAGCTCATAGTAGCAAAATAAAATAAAAAAAATGCAGATAAATAAATTTCAATCAATAACTTAGCACTCTATTGCAACTCCCCGGCAACAGCGCCAAAAATTGACGTGGCGGAAATTGGCGAGTTAAGAAATTGTTATAAGAGATACGTTGCGAGCACAGTTCTTAACTAACCAAAAATCTGCTTATCAATTTAGAAGGGTTATCACAAAATTAAAATTAAAATACTGAGAGTATGAATCCTAGGTCGTCTCCCAACGAGTTGTAGAAAGATGTGCTATTTTATTAATCAGATGTTTTTTCTAAAAATGGTTGAGTTGATAAACAGGAAATTAAATCAGAGAATTTATGTAATTTTAAATAAAAACCTTGATCGGGAGTAGATTAGTTGGAAGCCCTATCCTTGATGGAGTTCTCCCAAGATAAAAGTGATAATTAAAGGTTGCCTGCTCAGTTATCCTTTACCAGATAAAGGAAAGTTAAGCAAGTTGGAAGTTAGTTTCTATTCACCAGTTCTAATCCTCTCCCTTGGGAAGGACTAGTGTCAGTGATTAGAGGGCGACCCAACGCGAAACCCAACTATAATTTTACTCTTGAGCATCCAACTCAAGGTCCTCCTTTCAATCAACTCCCAATCAAGTTATGGAACTACTCGCTCATTATGATTGTGAAATCCACGAAATAAGGAAGGGAAATATTGAAAGACATGATAAATAATAATCAAAAGGATCAATTAAAAATAAAAATAGTTCTTGTATTAATAAATTCTGAAAATAATCCAATAATAATTCTGAGTAAATGAAGGATATGGAAGAGTAAGTGACAAGTAAGGAAAACAAACTAGAATGACAAAGTCTTGACGGAAGTAATAACTCTTCTCAATATCCCAATCCAAAAAGCAATAAAATCAAAATCCTAAGAACTATGAATGTGTAGAGAGAAAACCTAGAGGAGGAGTAAAATCATATCTAAAACTAAAATAATGCGGAATGAATGTTGTTCTCTGGTCTCTGCATGTTCCCTGGCTCTAATATGCTTTTCTGGGCCGAAAACTGGGTCAAAGCAGGGCCTAAAATCGCTCCCAGCAAATTCTGTAGATTCTGCAGATCGCGCATGTCACGCGATTGCGTCATTCACGCGTTCGCGTCATCCAGTGTTTTGCCTTGCCACGCATGCGCATCGTCCACGCATTCGCTTCATTTGTGCAGTTTCCAATCTGCGCGGTCGCGTGAGCCATGCGTCTGCATCACTGCAATTTCCTCTATTTCGCGCGGTCACGTGAGCCAAGCGTCCGCGTCACTTCTCGCTGGTCATCTCCTCAATTTCTTATGTTCTTTCCATTTTTGCAAGCTTCCTTTCCAATCTCCAATTCATTCATGCCCTATAAAACCTGAAACACTTGACACACAGATCACGGCATCGAATGGAATGAAAGAGAATTAAAATGCAAAATTAAAAGTCTCTAGGAAGCAGCTATTCAACCATGAAGTAATTTCGGGAAGGAATTATAAATTCATGCTAATCATATGAATAAGTGGGTAAAGATTTGATAAAACCACACAATTAAGCACAATATAAACCATAAAATAATGGTTTATCAATGATTCTTGCTAGTCATCTCCTGATGATTCATCATGGATTGTGGTTAGTGTTTTGCTAGTTGTGGTTTGTGTTTCTTGAGTTGTTCTGGTTTGAATTCTTCTGCCAAGGCTGCTAGTTTTGATTGTCTCCCCACCTTAGATTGGGATGGTTTCTCCAAGAGGGGTTGTATGTGTCTCCATAGAATTCATTCTGGCTGGATCTTTGGTTGTGCATGTAGTTCACTTGTTCCTGCTGTTGATCTTCATAATTTTCCTCATTTTGTCCCCATCCAGCTGGTGGTTGATTGGTGACATTTATTGATGCAACTTGCAGACTATCAATCCTCTTAGCCATCTGCTCAAACTGTTACTGGATTTGCTGATGCATCACCTTGTTTTGGGCTAGAATGGTGTCCACACCTTCCAACTCCAGTACACCCTTTCTTTGGGCTGGTTGGCATTGTCTTTGATGAGCAAAGAAGTATTGATTGTTTACCACCATATCTACTCCATCACTCCTCTAGTGTTCCCTTTTTCGGAGGCATAGAAGTAGTCATTCTCTGCTACTGTTTCAATGACATCTATGGCCTCCTCAATGGTCTTCTTCTTGTTCAAAGATCCTCCGGATGAATGGTCTACGGCCTTCTTTGACTCATAAGAGAGCCCTTCATAGAAAATGTGCAGCTACACCATTCATTGAACATATCTGGTGGGCACCTCCTTGTTAGGTCTTTAAACCTTTCACATGCTTCATATAGAGTCTCACCATCTTGTTGCCTGAAAGTTTGGACCTCAGCTCTCAGCCTATTGATTCGTTGAGGAGGGTAAAATCTTGCTAAGAATTTGTTCACCACGTCTTCCCAAGTTATCAAGCTTTCCCTTGGGAAAGACTCCAGCCACTTGGCTGCCTTATCCTTGAGTGAGAATGGAAATAAGAGTAGTCTATAGGCGTCAGGATGAACACCATTAGACTTCACTGTGTCACATATTCTCAAGAAGGTGGTTAGATGTTGATTGGGGTCCTCTTGGACACTCCCTCCGAACGAACAATTGTTCTAAACAAGGGTGATGAGCTGTGGCTTCAGTTCAAAATTGTTGTCATGGATGGTTGGCTTTTGAATGCTACTTCCACAGTTTCCTGGGTTTGGATTGATGTAAGAGCCTAAAACTCTTCTATCTTCCCCAGCATGATTTGCTCGACCTCCTCTGCCATGGTTGTGAGCCTCTTCTTCATGATGGTTTTCCATGTTTTCTTCCATGTTTGGTTCAAAATATTCCTCAAAGTATTCCTCCTCTTCTTCAGCACCAACTACACATTTTTCTCTTGCCTCCCTCCTTAGTCTAAGGAAGGTTCTCTCAGGTTCAGAATCAAAGGAAGTTGAAGCCACGCTTCTTCTCCCTGTCATACAACCAACAAGTACAAGCAAAGAGAATAGGTGTAGAAAGTATATCTATCAGAATTACTGTTAGTGTGAGTGATGCAATATATCAAACAGTTAGTGGGTTAGTGAGATGAATAGTAAATAACAAAGAAAAAGTAAGGGAGAAGGGAAGAAATTAATTAAAACAGAAAGTAAATGACTCAAACAGAAATTTAAATCAAACAAAAATAAAATGCTCGATCTAGTTATCCTCCAATCTAATCATTGTTGATGCACAATCAATCCCCGGCAACGGCGCCATAAACTTGATGCACGAAAAACTTGTCTCACAACAAATTTCCTTCGGCAAGTGTACCGAATTTGTCGTCAAGTAAAAACTCACAATAGAGTGAGGTCGAATCCCACAAGGATTGATTGATAAAGCAACTTTAATTAGAGGAATGTTCTAGTTGAGCGAATCCAGAATTTGAGTTGAGAGTTGCAGAAAATAAAATGGCGGGAAGGTAATGGACAGAAAAGTAAATGCTAGAATTAAAGAGCTGAAAGTAAATGACTGAAAGTAAATTGCAGAATTGTAAATGGGAATGGGGGAATTGCTCATAAAAGTAAATAACAGAAATTAAAGAGAATGGGTAAGATCAGAAATGGGGAGTTCATTGGGCTTAGGAGATGTTGCATTCTCCGGATCAATTTCATTTTCATCTCTTCCTCAATCAATGCACTCATTGATCTCCTTGGCAATCTTAAGTGATTGAATTACAATTTCTTGTAATTCAATCTCTCAAATCTTAATCAATAGCCAATTCCTTGGTCAATTGCTCATGAGAAGAGATGAAGTATGGTCACTGATTATACCACATGCATTTCCCAAACCAAGTGTTGAGAGGATTATAGTCACATATCCATCTAATCCCAATTTGGTCCAGCATGAGAAAGCATTTCTAGCTTGATCTCTTCATTCCTCTTTCAAGGTTCAGAAGAGATCCAAGTATGAATAGCTTCTTTTCCAAGATAACTACCCAATTGGATGAAGATCGAAAGCTTTCAAGTAAAATCAAGAGAAAAGATAGAAGAAGAATAATGAAAACTAGTATTGATCCATCAAATTACAACAGAGCTCCCTAACCCAATGAAAGGGGTTTAGTTGTTCATAGCTCTGGAAAATGAAAACAAGGATGGAGAATACATGATGAAAACTAAAAGTGCAGAGAAAGTAAAATACAGAGAGTAGTTCTATGCCAAGAGGCTCCCTATAATTTCCAACTCACAAAATAATTCAAAGCTACTCCTATATATACTACTCTTCTGTTCTTCTAGTTGATTCTTCAAGTCTTGGGTATGGGCCTTTGGATCTTGAGTTTGAAGCAGTTCTCTTCTTCATTGGGCTCAGCTTTACTTGCAGAGAGAAAGTGTGAAGTGGGTAGAGACTTTAGCTCAGGACGTTAGTGGTGTTAACGTTCAGTGAAAATATGGGTTCGAGAACGTTAGTGACATTCAACTTTTTCACTAACGTTCCTTACCTAAGTAAGAGCCACGTTAACCTCAACGTTAGTGGCACAAACGTTGCCACTAACGTTGCCTCTTTGTCCTTCGCGCACGTTATTGAAACTCAACTTTCCCAATAACGTTGAGAAGCCTCCCCCTTCTCTACGTTAGAGTCCACGTTAACTTAGTTAACGTGGCTCTTTTAACGTAGGCTTGCCAACCTTCGAGAATGTTAGTGACACTTAACATTGTCACTAACGTTCCAATGTGTCCCTTAGCTCCCACGTTAGAGTCCACGTTAACTAGGTTAACGTGGCTTCTAACGTGGCCATGCTAGCCATCTCCAAAGTTAGTGACAAAGTTGAGTGTCACTAACGTTGGCTCAACATTCTCTTATCCACGTTAGCTTCCATGTTAACTGAGTTAACGTGGGAGTTAATGTGGCTCATGGTGGCATGTGTGGGCTCCTTCCAACGTTAGTGACAATGTTGGGTGTCACTAACGTTGGCGTCACCTCCCTTCTTCATGTTAACTTCCACGTTAACTAGGTTAACGTTGGAGTTAACATGGCTTCTTGGGGATAGTGTGTGTTCATCCCAACGTTAGTGACAATGTTGAGTGTCACTAACATTGTCGACCACCTAATCTCTTGACGTTAGCTTCCACGTTAACTAGGTTAACGTGGCCTTGTGTGACTTGGCCAACGTTAGTGACAATGTTGAATGTCACTAACGTTGGCTTCCCCCTTTTCTTCTTAACGTTAGAGGCCACGTTAACTAAGTTAACATGGACTCTAACGTGGCCACTCATGATCTTGGTCCAACGTTAGTGATAATGTTAAGTGTCACTAACGTTGGCTCCATTTCTTTACTTCCACATTAGAGTTCACGTTAACTTAGTTAACGTGACTCTTAACGTGAGTAATGATGGCTTCGAGAGCGTTATTGGCAATCACTTTTCTCATTAACTTTGCAAGTTACTCCCATTCCACGTTAGTGTTAACGTTAGTGTAACTAACGTAGCCACTAATGTGGTTCTTCTTTGCTTCCTTTGTCCTGAAATCAAGCAATAAAGTGCATCAAAGTTCTAGTCCAAGTCATGGGAAATGCAACATCCAATTTGTCCTTAAATTTATGCAAAATCCTCATGAAATCATGTAAAGTGCACAATGTATGCTTGAATCAAGATGTAAGTGAATATCTACCCAAAACTAGCTTATTTCCTAAGGAAATGCATGAAACTACCCTAAAAATAGTAAAGAAAAGGTCAGTGAAACTGGCCAAAATGCCCTGGCATCATGATGACAAGTCATCTTAGCCTAGTTTCACTAGCCCTTTTCTTTAGTTTTCAATTGAATTATGCACTTTCTTGAGCCATAAGCAAGCTAATTGGGTAGATTTTCATGTTTCTTTTGATTTAATCAACTATGTATGAATTCATGCTATTTCATGAGGTTTTATACTATAATTGTCACATATTATGAAAGAATGAATATCTCATGATTTTAAGCATAGCTTTGATGTGTTTGGTTGATTAATGATAGGTGAAGAAAGCTTGGAGAAAGGTTGAAGCAAGAAGGAATAGCTAGGAGTAAAGAGAAGACAATGGAATAAGTGAAATTGAACCAGGAAGCAAAAAGCTGGACCTAAAGTTAGCCTCAAACTTTTGCACAAACTTTTGGGTGAAAAGTTAGCTCCAACGTTAGCCCCTAACTTTTGGGCTAACGTTGGAACTTGAAAATCACTCCCTGGGTACCAAAAGTTTGCGCCAACGTTAGCCCCTAACTTTGAGGCTAACGTTGGCACATGAAAATCACCCCTGGGCACCAAAAGTTTGCGCCAACGTTAGCCCCTAACTTTGAGGCTAACGTTGGCATGAGAAAAACCTCCCTGGCCACCAAAAGTTTGCGCCAACGTTAGCCCCTAACTTGGTGGCTAACGTTGGCACATGAAAATCACAAGGGGAGGAGCAAAATTTTGCGCCAACGTTAGCCCCTAATTTGGTGGCTAACGTTGGCGCCACAAGTGCACTAAGGAAGGCCAACGTTGGAGCAAAAGTTAGACCCCTAACTTTTGCCCCAACGTGGATAGTAGCAAATCAAGTAGGCTGATATGAATAGTTAGAGCAAAAGTTAGCCCCTAACTTTTGCTCAAACTTTTGGTCCAACTTTTGCAAAACTCAAACCCGGTTCAATTGGTTCGTTTTGGTTCCTCTTCAAACTCCAAGAGCAATCAACCAAGGCCTCTTTCAACCCAATTTCACCAAGAGCAAAGGCCCAACTCAAGGCTTGAAGATCATTTGAAGAAAGTGTATAAATAGGATAGAATTCAAGTTCTTCAGAGAGCTTTTTTTTAGTGCTTTCCCTTTGAATTTTCATAATAGTTTTCGGAGAGCTTTGGATATTGAGTGATCTTTAATTTCTTAGTCTTGGGGAAGGAGAATTCACTTCTCTTCCTCTTAGTTTTATTGCTTTCAATTTCAATTACAATTGTCTTGGATCTTGGGTTGGAGAATTGAAGAAATTCTGTTTCAATCTCATCCTTGGATCTCTCTGCTTTATTTACTGCTTGAGTGAATTTAATTTCTGTTAATTGCTCTTCATCTACTTTCCTTGCAATTTACAATTCCCTTGCAATTTTTCTTGTTGGATCTAGGAAGGCATTGAGATCTAGACTTGGTTTTCTAGTCTCTGGGTCCTGAGATCTGAATTCCCAACCAAAACTTGATTCGCTTGACTAAATCAACCACTAAACTAAAATTGCTCAATCCTTCAATCCCTGTGGGATCGACCTCACTCCCGTGAGTTTTTATTACTTGATGCGACCCGGTGCACTTGCCGGTTAGATTTGGGTGTTTTGGGAGAAATTCGTTTCTCCACCAAAATAACTCATCAAGTTTTTGGTGCCGTTGCCGGGGATTAATTAGATTGACAATGATTAAGTGAGGTGGTGATCTAGATCAAGCACTTTTTCTTTATTTTTGACTAACCCACTAACTGTTTGAAATTTTGTCTCAACCGGCTACACTCAATTTTCAAGAGAATCACTGTGTTTTCTATTGATTGATTCATATGTCACAGGAAAGAAGAGCAGCCAGAGGGAAGGATATCATTGAGGATGGAGTTTTTGAGAAAGAAGAACATCCCAACATGAAGCCGCAACTCATTACACTAATAGAGAACAATTGTTCTTATGGTGGAAATCCATTGGAGGATCCTGAACAGCATCTATCTATTTTTCTGAGGATCTGTGATGATGTCAATCATGATGTCTATAAGCTCTTGCTATTCCCTTTCTCACTAAAGGATGAGGTAGCACAATGGCTTGAAACTCTTCCCCAAGGAAGTATCACTAGTTGGGATGGTCTGGTTGCCAAATTTCTAGCCAAATTCTCTACATCCCAACAAAACATCAAGATGAAAGAGGGAACACATCCATTCATGCAAGGAGAGGAAGAACCATTGCTCAAAGCATGGGAAAGATACAAGAAAGCAAATGACAAAGTGGCTTTCCAAGCATTCTATGAAGGATTAACCCCAGAAACAAGAAGAGCGGTGGATCACTTCTCAGATGACTTACTCGAAGCAACAGCAACTGGTCAAGGAACTGCAAGGTTCAATGACAAGAGAACCAACAACCAACACTCCTTTGAGATACCACAGAATGTAACTTCAGAGAAAGATGCAATGAATCTTGAAGGAATGAAGGCAGTCATGAATCAAAGCAAACAGCTACATCAGCAAACTCAGCAACAATAGAAGTTAATGGCTAGACAACTTGATTTTCTCCACTCCACTACAGTGAATGCTCAGTTCCCACCATGGAAGCCACATTCTTATCTAAGAATGAGGGAACCTCAACATCAGGAACCAAGGAACTTCAACTACAACAACCACTTCCCAAACCTGCAACAACCTCACCACACAATCTCACAGAATTCTCAAAGGATCACCAATCTAGAGAGCGTAGTAGAGAGAATGATGACACATCAAGTGATGATGAACAAACACCATGAGAACTTACTTGGGGGAATTGGGAAGCAAATGGAACAATTAGCCAAAAACCTCACAGAAACGAGTGAGAAGAAAGCAAAGCCTCACTTAGAAGGACAATGGGACAAGGAGAAGGAAGCTCAGAATTTGAGCTGAGCAAACACAGAGGATGTCAAGCTAGTGACAATAAAAGAGCGCTTGTTGGGAGGCAACCCAACCGGAGGTAACTATCTTTTCATATCTATTTCAATAAAAAGGTTAATTAGTTTTATCTATATTGCAAGAAGCTAAGTTTGGTGTTGCACACCAAAACAATCTAAAGGAGAATGCAGGATTCTAAGTTTGGTGTTCCACCAAAATCCCATCATAAAACACATTCTCACTCTCTGCATAATGCTAGCTTCAAGCATCTGGATGAATTGGTTAACTAGCTTACTGTTTCCTAGTTTTCAGTTTTATTGCTCCTTGAAAAAGAAAAAAGATTATCACACATGGTTAATTTGATGAATGAGAACCATTGGCAAGGTACTAAGTTTGGTGTTCCCACACCAAAGTAAGTTCAAAAGCCCACAAATAAATCATGCAGACTAACTGTTGTTTCCAAGTGCTTGGGGAACAAGCAACTTTCAATATCATTGCAGAATATCATACAAGCTTTTGGAGGGATTGAGCATCATCAACCAAAGAAGCAAAAGATGAACATAAAGGACAGCAATGATGATAATGAGAAGAAGGAAAGCAAGTGAACTCCAACAGGTTGTATTGTTAAGTGATTGTTTACATCAAATACTGCTGTGATTGAAAGTTGGGTTGTATCCTTATTTGCCCTGCCTGTCTGCATAGTATAGTTTTTTTTTATATATACCCCCTGCCTGCCTGTATAGCATAGTTTTTCTTTATAATTCAATAAGCAAGATGCTTGATCATTCTCAACATTCTTATCTTCAAAACTTGTTTGCCCTCAATTTTCAAGAATGCATCACATGAAAGTTCTTTGAAAAGAAGGATTGAGGAATTAAACAATTTTGAGGCAAGCAAAAGATTAGGAGAAGTGGTGGTTCTAGTTGTATGATTATGTATTGAGGTTGCATGCTTGTGAAAACTTGCATGGGAGCTCATAGGCAGGACATGAAGTTCAAAGAAGTATTGTGGAGATTCTCAAAAATTTATTGATCCAAGAAGCAGCAAACAAAACAAAAGAAAGAAAAGAAAATACAAAAATAAAAAAAAAGAACATGGCCCAAGGCTCTGAGCATCAATTACTAGGCAGAAAAAGAAAGAAAGAAACAAAAACTCAAAGAGTTGTTATCCTAGTAAATGCTTGTGGTTGAAGTGTGTCAAAGAAAGAGGCTTGAGCAAGTAAATCCTTAGGGGTGCTTTAACACCTAATACCTTAAAACCAACTGGTTTAGGAGTATTGATTGAAAGCTTGTCTAAAGAGCGGCTTTGAGACATGATACTTAGAGTCGAGGCCAAAGCACAGAAACTATAAGCTGCTTCAAGGTGATTACATATAAAGAGATCTCCATGATACCATTTGGATGAAAATCCTAAGACCTAAGACTCCCAATATGTGAGGACTAGTAAGCACTGAGGCCCTTGCAAGAGCACATGATTTAGAGTTCACCCCACTGTACCTGATCACTTCACTCACTGGACTTTACAAGTTATTCTTCAATCCATCTTAATTGAAAGAACCTTGGAGCATAAATTTATTTCTTGCTTGAGGACAAGCAAGCTTTAAGTTTGGTGTTGTGATGACAAGTCATCTTAGCCTAGTTTCACTAGCCCTTTTCTTTAGTTTTCAATTGAATTATGCACTTTCTTGAGCCATAAGCAAGCTAATTGGGTAGATTTTCATGTTTCCTTTGATTTAATCAACCATGTATGAATTCATGCTATTTCATGAGGTTTTATACTATAATTGTCACATATTATGAAAGAATGAATATCTCATGATTTTAAGCATAGCTTTGATGTGTTTGGTTGATTAATGATAGGTGAAGAAAGCTTGGAGAAAGGTTGAAGCAAGAAGGAATAGCTAGGAGTAAAGAGAAGACAATGGAATAAGTGAAATTGAACCAGGAAGCAAAAAGCTGGACCTAAAGTTAGCCTCAAACTTTTGCACAAACTTTTGGGTGAAAAGTTAGCTCCAACGTTAGCCCCTAACTTTTGGGCTAACGTTGGAACTTGAAAATCACTCCCTGGGTACCAAAAGTTTGTGCCAACGTTAGCCCCTAACTTTGAGGCTAACGTTGGCACATGAAAATCACCCCTGGGCACCAAAAGTTTGCGCCAACGTTAGCCCCTAACTTTGAGGCTAACGTTGGCATGAGAAAAACCTCCCTGGCCACCAAAAGTTTGCGCCAACGTTAGCCCCTAACTTGGTGGCTAACGTTGGCACATGAAAATCACAAGGGGAGGAGCAAAATTTTGCGCCAACGTTAGCCCCTAACTTGGTGGCTAACGTTGGCGCCACAAGTGCACTAAGGAAGGCCAACGTTGGAGCAAAAGTTAGACCCCTAACTTTTGCCCCAACGTGGATAGCAGCAAATCAAGTAGGCTGATATGAAAAGTTAGAGCAAAAGTTAGCCCCTAACTTTTGCTCAAACTTTTGGTCCAACTTTTGCAAAACTCCAACCCGGTTCAATTGGTTCATTTTGGTTCCTCTTCAAACTCCAAGAGCAATCAACCAAGGCCTCTTTCAACCCAATTTCACCAAGAGCAAAGGCCCAACTCAAGGCTTGAAGATCATTTGAAGAAAGTGTATAAATAGGATAGAATTCAAGTTTTTCAGAGAGCTTTTTTTTTAGAGCTTTCCCTTTGAATTTTCATAATAGTTTTCGGAGAGCTTTGGATATTGAGTGATCTTTAATTTCTTAGTCTTGGGGAAGGAGAATTCACTTCTCTTCGTCTTAGTTTTATTGCTTTCAATTTCAATTACAATTGTCTTGGATCTTGGGTTGGAGAATTGAAGAAATTCTGTTTCAATCTCATCCTTGGATCTCTCTGCTTTATTTACTGCTTGAGTGAATTTAATTTCTGTTAATTGCTCTTCATCTACTTTCCTTGCAATTTACAATTCCCTTGCAATTTTTCTTGTTGGATCTAGGAAGGCATTGAGATCTAGACTTGGTTTTCTAGTCTCTGGGTCCTGAGATCTGAATTCTCAATTTACATTTTGTTTCTTGCTTTTAATGTTCATTTACTTTACTGCTTCAAGATCCGATTCAACCCAAACCTTCTTTTACTCTTTTGTTTGATGCAAGTTACTTTTCTTTGTTTAATTTCTGCAAATCCAACTCCCAATCCCCTTTACATTTCGAGCCATTTACATTTCTTGCACTTTAAGATTCCGCAATTTACATTTCTTGCACTCTAAGTTTCTGCCATTTAATTTCTTGTTCTTTAAGATTCAGCAATTTAATTTCCTGCTCTCTTTAATTTCATGCAATTTACATTCTGCAAATCACAAATCACCCAACCAAAACTTGATTCGCTTGACTAAATCAACCACTAAACTAAAATTGCTCAATCCTTCAATCCCTGTGGGATCGACCTCACTCCCGTGAGTTTTTATTACTTGATGCGACCCGGTGCACTTGCCGGTTAGATTTGGGTGTTTTGGGAGAAATTCGTTTCTCCACCAAAATAACTCATCACATCACAACACCAAACTTAAAGCTTGCTTGTCCCTAAGCAAGTACTGGAACAAGAGAATGATGAAAGGAATGCTAAGAGAAATGAGTCATTCTTGTGGAAGTCATGTCCCTGGTTTTATGGTGGTTTCATGCATAGCAACTTAGGTTCATTCCTGGCTTTCAGACCTTTATCATGTCTTAGAATACTCACTGTGATTGCATCCCATGAGACTTTTATTCATTGATCCTTTTGTTGTTATTTCAGGGCTTATTTTTTTTTAAGCTAAGTGCTCTGTAAGGGGGCAACTCTTTAAAATAAGCTTTCAGCCAACACTCCCGAACCAGTTGGTTCAAGGTGCTAGGTGTTGAAGCACTCCTAAGGACTTACTTGCTCAAGTCTCTCCCCCATACATACACACCACAGACACATAGTTGATTTATTTTCTTTTCTTGAGACCTTGGTGTCCATCACCTCTTTGGGTTACTAAATGCTCTGTGATGAGGGTTACTCTTGATAGTGAACTTTCAGCTGATAATCCCGGGTTAGTTAACCCAAGTTACCAAGTGATAAGGCACTCCTAAGAGCTTATTCATCCAAGTATATCCGTCACACAGGAGCACCACAGACACATGTCTCAAGATTAAGACCATTGGTGCCTAGCCTTATTGCTTACTATTTTTCTTTTATTCCTCAACTTTGATTGTTCTTTCCCTTTTTCTTATTAGGATCTTCTTATTTATCTAGTCTCATGGGGTGTGTCTCAAGCATAGTATTCATGATAGATAGTTGTCTTCCCACCTTTGTGGTTGAACCAACTTAGCTAACTTATGACCACACTACAAACTCAGGAACTTACTCCATAGTATGAACTCCTCTCTGGTCTTTTGAAAACACTCATTCTCTTTTCATTTGATTCAAAGGGACAAGTATACAAATAAGCAAAGTCAGGATGCAGTGACATAAGGACTAGCAATCATAGACCTCTTTAATACAAAAACTTAAAAGACGGAATTTAAAAAGGTTTAAACTGAAATGGAAGCAAGTTCTATTTCATACAAGATCTTCCTTATTTAAGGCATAGAGAAAGATGGACCAAAGAAGAAACTCCACCACCTTTTATTCTTGTGGATGTCCATGCTCTCCTTCTTGATTGCTTGTGCTCCCACTTCCCTTGCCTTTTCCAAGCAGCTTCTTCCAGAAACCACCATCTTCCATCTTCTTCTTGAGTGTTTCCTTTTGCTATTTCACCTTCCTCTCTTCTTGTTCTACAAAATCTTTTTGGACCTCATCATATGTAGGGATGGCATAGTGTAGATGGTGCATATTACTGGACATGTAGTTCAACTTGGCTTGAGTGTTGACGTTGAACTCCTCCCGATGTAGTTGCCGTCCTTCATTAAGTACAGTGAACTCATTGAATGCTTTCATCTGGGCTATTTGTCGCTGATTGAGTTCATGCAAATGTTTATCTTGACGTTCTTGCCTCTCAATAACTTGGTGGATGGTTTGAGTGAGCTGGGAGTATTGTTCCTGTTGCTGCTCCATTTGTTGTTTCTTCCACTCTTCTTGTTGGCTTATCCAGTTCAATATTTGCTCTTGTCCTTCCATATGTCTCATCCCCAAATCTTCAATAGCTCTTAGAAGGTGATTCATATTCAAATCGGCTGGGTAAGGATGCTCTCCCTGTTGATATTCTTCCTGATGAGACTCCTCTTGGTGAGCTCCTTCCTTTGCTTTTAGTTTCCCTATTTGTGGCCTTCTTTGTTGCTGAGCAGGTGTAGTATAGGCCATACGCTGGGTTGTCATTAGCCTCCCTGGGTTTACCCAGTCTAGATTGCTATCCTCAAAGACCACCTTGGCCTTTGTGCACAATCGGAGAATGGTGCTGGGGTACCAAAGCCTGGCACCTGATTCAAGCTTCTCAGCTGAATCTTGAATTCCTTCAGCTATAAGTTCATGCACGTTGATTTCTCCACCTTGTACTAGGCAATGTACCATAGTTGCTCGATTAATATTTACCTCTGAATTATTTGCAGCTGGGAGAATAGACCTCCTCACGAGTTCAAACCACCCCTTGGCCTCTGGGCTAAGGTCTCCCCTCTTGATGAGCCGGGGTCTCCCATCTCCATACCTCTCCCAGTCAGCTGCTATAACACAGATGTCAGTCACTATCTCAGTGAGCTCATGATTGTCTTGGCTTTTACTTATCCTTGCATGATAGCTAGGCTCATCAAAGTGTGGTGATTTCAGGTGAAGAGTTCTTATTATAGCATTTGGGCTGTAGTCTACCTCCTTTCCTCTTACATAGCTTTTGAAGGTTGGGGCCCTAGTTTTGTCTTCTCTGACCATATTTGTGTAGAATTCTTTGATGAGGTTTGCATTGATCTTCCCCTCTGGATTGGTGAGCAATTGCCACCCTCTTCCTTCAATCTTTTCCCGAATCTGTGGGCATTCGTCTTCATTAATTTGGAAGGTTAACTCGGGCAGTATCTTTTTGAGCTTTATCCGCTCAAATTCTCGTTCATGGAAGGCAGTCTTGAATCTCTTCTCGTCGAAGGGAATGTTCTCCATTGGTTCCTTCCTCTTCTGCCTCTTGGAGCTTGATGATGCCATGAATGAAGTTAAAGCGAAAAGGGTGTAGTGAAGGGAAGAGATGTGGGATTTAGAGAGTGGGAAGTTGAAGAATTGGTTGCTGGAAAGTGAAGTGCAAGGGGTATGAATTTCGAATGTGGAGATGGTGTGGATTTGATCCACTTATATAGAGAAGTGATGAAGAGATGAAAGGTGTGGATTGATGGGGTTGGTGTATGATGAACGGATGGGGTTTTGTATGGAGTAAGCACGAGGATCTTCAACTTTATGATGGAGTTGGTTCACTTTCCAAGTTTGTTCTTCCTCCAATGTTGCATGGCAACCATTCCCAATGCATTCCCCCTTGAGGCACGTGTGTAGTACCCTCTTCATGAAGTGGCCGAACCTTTCCCATTAAATTGTCCAATCAATCTCTTTCAATGCTCCTTTTCTTTTCCCTATAAAAAATAAAATAAGAAAAATCAATATCATAAAAAAGTTTTTAAACTTTTCGGCTAGTATGATAAAGAGAAGAAAAGATTTTGCTTATTCATGAACTCCAACTAACGAACCAACTGTGTATCCTTATATGCATATTGGTGGCACCATGGGGTGACACCAAACTTAGTTTGGAGCACTGTGATGAAAAGTTCTGTTCAAAGCTCCAAGACTAGCATGCTCTCTGTTTTATTCATGCTTTTTTGGTACGCTTTGAACACCAAATTTGTTCTTCACTATATACTGCAATATAAGGACTTCACCAAGTTTGGGTTGGAATTCATGAATATTGACTTATTCACTAGTAAAAGCTAATAAAACATGGGTTGCCTCCCATGAAGCACTTCTTTAGCGTCAATAGCTTGACGTTTCTCCTTCATCAGGGAGGTTGATAATGCTTCAAGTCCTCCCCTCTTGCCTTGGACTTATATCCATTGGTTGTATCAATGATCTCTACATGTTCCAAGGAGAGAACTCTGTTGATAGTGAAGACCTTAGGTAACTGAGATGGTACAGTGGGGAGATTAGGGGGGATATTTGGGAAGTAAGCTGAGATCACTTTATCTCCTGGAGAGAAGCCTTTCGTAGGGATCTTCTTGTTCCTCCACCCCCTTGGTACCTTCTTCTTTATCCCTTTTGATGCTGCCTTGCTCTTGGCGACTTCTTCTTCTAAGGGAATTTTGTTGTTGTCTTCACATGCTTCTGGTGGTTTAGGTTCCTCCAGCTTCTCCTTGAGCTGTGACAATTGCTGTTTGCCTTGTTCATCATTCAGTGGGGTTATCAGATGTGTTGGCTGTGCTTCAGTGCTTGTTTCCTCTGTCAGCATCTCATTATGGTCATTGCTTGGTTCTTTGTTTTCTTGGTCTGCTTCTTGTGAGAGTTTGAAGACATTAAAGCTGAGTCGTTCATCATGGATCCTCAATATTAGCTCCCCTCGCTCCACATCTATGAGTGCTCTGGCTGTAGCTAGGAATGGTCTTCCCAATATGATTGGGTGAGTGTGACTCTCTTCCATGTCCAAGATGACAAAGTCTGTAGGAAGAAAGTATTTCCCCACCTTTAACAACACGTTTTCCACCACCCCTCTTGCTTGTTTTTGAGTTTTGTCAGCCAGCCTGATGACTACATCTGTAGGCAATATCTCATTGATCTGCAGCCTCTTCACCAGGGACAAGGGCATTAAGTTGATGCTTGCTCCCAAATCACAGAGTGCTCTATCAAATATTGTTTCCCCTATGGCACAGGGGACATGAAAACTCCCTGGATCTTTTCTTTTCGTAGGCAACTGCGGTTGAATGAGGGCACTGCACTCCTTGTTCATCACTATAGTTTGGCCTCCCTTGAGTGAGCTTTTCCTGGGAAGCAGCTCCTTCATATACTTGATGTATGTAGGCATTTGTTGGATAGTCTTGATGAACGGTATGTTCACATGCAAAGTTGCAAACAAGTCAAGGAATCTTGAGTAAATTCTTTTCTCCACAGCACCATTGAGCAGCTGGGGAAAAGATGCATAGAGTCTCAGCAGCTCCTGTTTTGAGATTTCTGGTTCTTGGTACTCTTTTTCCTCCTTCTTTACCGAGGTATCTTCAGGTTGTTCTGACAGCTTGCTTGGCTTGTCCTCAGTCTCCTTATTACTTACAGTGACCATCTTGCAATCTTCCCATCTTACCTTTTTTGTTTCACCTCTCGGATTCTTCTTTGTGTCACTTGGGAATCCATCTGTGGGTTTGGGAATTTGCTCAGAGAGATACCCTACTTGAGATTCCAACCTCTTGATTGTGTCTCCCTGGTTCTTGAAACTGGCTCGCACTTCCTCCTTGAACACCTTGTTGTCTTGAATCTCCTTGCTTATGCCTTCAAGTAGATTCTCAATCCTTGAGATTCTTTCATCAAATGATGATAGGTCAGGCTGAGTAGGGTTATTCTGGCCTTGATATGAATGTGGGGAGGTGTTGTTATGGGGGTGTTGATATGGTCTAGATGTGAAGTGTTGGTGGGCTGCATTGTTTGGATTTGGGCGTCTTTGATCAAGGCTTTGGTCTTGTTGATTTCCCCACCCAAAGTTTGGGTGATTCCTCTATCCAGGGTTGTAGGTCTTGGAGTATGGATCATGGTTTTGCCTAGGTGAATTCCCAATGTAGTTGGCTTGCTCCTGACTACCCTCTGCTTCTTCATTCACTCCTTCTTGGGTTGTTGATGAAGTGGAGATTGCTGCTACTTGGTTACTCTCCATCTTCTTGGTGAGGTCAGCCAGCTGCTGGGTAATGAGCTTGTTTTGGGCCAGCAGAGCATCTACATTATTCAGCTCCATCACTCCTCTAGTGTTCCCTCTTTCGGAGGCATAGAAGTAGTCATTCTCTGCTACTGTTTCAATGACATCTATGGCCTCCTCAATGGTCTTCTTCTTGTTCAAAGATCCTCCGGATGAATAGTCTATGGCCTTCTTTGACTCATAAGAGAGCCCTTCATAGAAAATGTGCAGCTACACCATTCATTGAACATATCTGGTGGGCACCTCCTTGTTAGGTCTTTAAACCTTTCCCATGCTTCATATAGAGTCTCACCATCTTGTTGCCTGAAAGTTTGGACCTCATCTCTCAGCCTATTGATTCATTGAGGAGGGTAAAATCTTGCTAAGAATTTGTTCACCACGTCTTCCCAAGTTGTCAAGCTTTCCCTTGGGAAAGACTCCAGCCACTTGGCTGCCTTATCTTTGAGTGAGAATGGAAATAAGAGCAGTCCATAGGCGTCAGGATGAACACCATTAGACTTCACTGTGTCACATATTCTCAAGAAGGTGGTTAGATGTTGATTGGGGTCCTCTTGGACACTCCCTCCGAACGAACAGTTGTTCTGAACAAGGGTGATGAGCTGTGGCTTCAGTTCAAAATTGTTGGCATGGATGGTTGGCTTTTGAATGCTACTTCCACAGTTTCCTGGGTTTGGATTGATGTAAGAGCCTAAAACTCTTCTATCTTCCCCAGCATGATTTGCTCGACCTCCTCTGCCATGGTTGTGAGCCTCTTCTTCATGATGGTTTTCCATATTTTCTTCCATGTTTGGTTCAAAATATTCCTCAAAGTATTCCTCCTCTTCTTCAGCACCAACTACACGTTTTTCTCTTGCCTCCCTCCTTAGTCTAAGGAAGGTTCTCTCAGGTTCAGAATCAAAGGAAGTTGAAGCCCCGCTTCTTCTCCCTGTCATACAACCAACAAGTACAAGCAAAGAGAATAGGTGCAGAAAGTATATCTGTCAGAATTACTGTTAGTGTGAGTGATGCAATATATCAAACAGTTAGTGGGTTAGTGAGATAAATAGTAAATAACAAAGAAAAAGTAAGGGAGAAGGAAAGAAATTAACTAAAACAGAAAGTAAATGACTCAAACAGAAATTTAAATCAAACAAAAATAAAATGCTCGATCTAGTTATCCTCCAATCTAATCATTGTTGATGCACAATCAATCCCCGGCAACGGCGCCATAAACTTGATGCACGAAAAACTTGTCTCACAACAAATTTCCTTCGGCAAGTGTACCGAATTTGTCGTCAAGTAAAAACTCACAATAGAGTGAGGTCGAATCCCACAAGGATTGATTGATCAAGCAACTTTAATTAGAGGAATGTTCTAGTTGAGCGAATCCAGAATTTGAGTTGAGAGTTGCAGAAAATAAAATGGCGGGAAGGTAATGGACAGAAAAGTAAATGCTAGAATTAAAGAGCTAAAAGTAAATGACTAAAAGTAAATTGCAGAATTGTAAATGGGAATGGGGGAATTGCTCATAAAAGTAAATAACAGAAATTAAAGAGAATGGGTAAGATCAGAAATGGAGAGTTCATTGGGCTTAGGAGATGTTGCATTCTCCGGATCAATTTCATTTTCATCTCTTCCTCAATCAATGCACTCATTGATCTTGTTGGCAATCTTAAGTGATTGAATTACAATTTCTTGTAATTCAATCTCTCAAATCTTGATCAATAGCTAATTCCTTGGTCAATTGCTCATGAGAAGAGATGAAGTATGGTCACTGATTATACCACATGCATTTTCCAAACCAAGTTTTGAGAGGATTATAGTCACATATCAATCCAAACCCAATTTGGTCCAGCATGAGAAAGCATTTCTAGCTTGATCTCTTCATTCCTCTTTCAAGGTTCAGAAGAGATCCAAGTATGAATAGCTTCTTTTCCAAGATAACTACCCAATTGGATGAAGATCGAAAGCTTTCAAGTAAAATCAAGAGAAAAGATAGAAGAAGAATAATGAAAACTAGTATTGATCCATCAAATTACAACAGAGCTCTCTAACCCAATGAAAGGGGTTTAGTTGTTCATAGCTCTGGAAAATGAAAACAAGGATGGAGAATACATGATGAAAACTAGAAGTGCAGAGAAAGTAAAATACAGAGAGTAGTTCTATGCCAAGAGGCTCCCTATAATTTCCAACTCCCAAAATAATTCAAAGCTACTCCTATATATACTACTCTTCTGTTCTTCTAGTTGATTCTTCAAGTCTTGGGTATGGGCCTTTGGATCTTGAGTTTGAAGCAGTTCTCTTCTTCATTGGGCTCAGCTTTACTTGCAGAGAGAAAGTGTGAAGTGGGTAGAGACTTTAGCTCAGGACGTTAGTGGTGTTAACGTTCAGTGAAAATATGGGTTCGAGAACGTTAGTGACATTCAACTTTTTCACTAACGTTCCTTACCTAAGTAAGAGCCACGTTAACCTCAACATTAGTGGCACAAACGTTGCCACTAACGTTGCCTCTTTGTCCTTCGCGCACGTTATTGAGACTTAACTTTCCCAATAACGTTGAGAAGCCTCCCCCTTCTCTACGTTAGAGTCCACGTTAACTTAGTTAACGTGGCTCTTTTAACGTAGGCTTGCCAACCTTCGAGAACTTTAGTGACACTTAACATTGTCACTAACGTTCCAATGTTTCCCTTAGCTCCCACGTTAGAGTCCACGTTAACTAGGTTAACGTGGCTTCTAACGTGGCCATGCTAGCTATCTCCAACGTTAGTGACAAAGTTGAGTGTCACTAACGTTGGCTCAACATTCTCTTATCCACGTTAGCTTCCACGTTAACTAAGTTAACGTGGCTCATGGTGGCATGTGTGGGCTCCTTCCAACGTTAGTGACAATGTTGGGTGTTACTAACGTTGGCGTCACCTCCCTTCTTCACATTAACTTCCACGTTAACTAGGTTAACTTTGGAGTTAACGTGGCTTCTTGGGGATAGTGTGTGTTCATCCCAACGTTAGTGACAATGTTGAGTGTCACTAACGTTGTCGACCACCTAATCTCTTCACGTTAGCTTCCACGTTAACTAGGTTAACGTGGAAGTTAACGTGGCCTTGTGTGACTTGGCCAACGTTAGTGACAATGTTGAATGTCACTAACGTTGGATTCCCCCTTTTCTTCTTAACGTTAGAGGCCACGTTAACTAAGTTAACGTGGACTCTAACGTGGCCACTCATGATCTTGCTCCAACGTTAGTGATAATGTTAAGTGTCACTAACGTTGGCTCCATTTCTTTACTTCCACGTTAGAGTTCACGTTAACTTAGTTAACGTGACTCTTAACGTGGGTAATGATGGCTTCGAGAGCGTTATTGGCAATCACTTTTCTCATTAACTTTGCAAGTTACTCCCATTCCACGTTAGTGTTAATGTTAGTATAACTAACGTAGCCACTAATGTGGTTCTTCTTTGCTTCCTTTGTCCTGAAATCAAGCAATAAAGTGCATCAAAGTTCTAGTCCAAGTCATGGGAAATGCAACATCCAATTTGTCCTTAAATTTATGTAAAATCCTCATGAAATCATGTAAAGTTCACAATGTATGCTTGAATCAAGATGTAAGTGAATATCTACCCAAAACTAGCTTATTTCCTAAGGAAATGCATGAAACTACCCTAAAAACAGTAAAGAAAATGTCAGTGAAACTGGCCAAAATGCCCTGGCATCACCCATTCATTGAACATTTCACGGGGGCATTTTCTAATCAAGGCCTTGTATCTCTCCCAAGCCTCATAGAGGCATTCTGCATCCATCTGTGTAAAGGTTTACACCTCTGTCTTCAATCTGATAATCCTTTTGAAGTGGGTAGAACTTGGCTAGGAATTTGCTCACTAGATCCTCCCAGCTAGAGATGCTTTCTTGTGGAAAGGCTTTTAGCCATTGAGCAGCCTTGTCCCTCAATGAAAATGGGAACAGCAAGAGTTTATATATGTCTGGATGCACACCATTGGATTTTACTGTGTCACAGATCCTCAGGAAGATAGATAAATACTGATTTGGATCTTCTAGTGGGCTTCCTCCATAGGAGCAGTTGTTTTGTACCAAAGTGATGAGATGGAGCTTCAATTTAAAGTTGCTTGCATTGACATTTAGGGTAAGGATGCTACTCCCACAATGCCTAGGATTAGCAAATGTGTAAGAAGCCAAAACTCTCCTCTGGGGTTGACCATTGTTGTTGGCCACTCCTATTGGTAGATTTGTTGGATTCTCCACCATATCTTGGTATTCTTCTTCAGAAGCTTCTTCACCAATGACCCCCTTTCCTCTGGCTTCCCTTCTCAGTCTTCGAAGAGTTCTCTCATCACGATCACCAGAGGTGGAGACCTCTCTCCTTGCTTCTGTCAGACAACCAAAACAACAAGAAACACATAGAGCACTCTATAGCTTGAGTGCAGTAAGAGTTAGTAGAGACAAAGTCTCAAATAGTTGGTGTGCTTATCAAAAATAAAGAAAAACAAAGAAAAAGTGCTTAATCTAGACCACCTCCTTACTTAATCATTGTCAATCTAGATCAATCCCCAGCAACGGCGCCAAAAACTTGATGGGTGAAAATTAGATTTCCACACAAAACTCACCGGCAAGTGTACCAGGTCTCATCAAGTAGTAATTACTGACAAGAGTGAGGTCGATCCCACAGGGATTGATGGATTGAGCAATTTTAGTTAGGTGATAAATTTAGTTAAGCAAATAGTCGATGATTTGAGTGAATTGTGATCAACAGAAGCTAAATTGCAAGAAATTAAAAGTTCAGAAGGTGAATTGAGCAGAAAAGTAAAGTGTAGAAGAAGTAGATTGCAGTAACTTAAATAGCAAGAAAGTAAAAGAGCTAAAACTTAAATGGCAAGAAAAGTAAATTACAGAAACTTAAAGTGCAAGAAATGTAAGTTGCTGAATCTAAATTGCTGAGAAATGTAAATTACTTGAAGAATAAAAGGAATTTGGGTACTGGACTTCAGAATTCAATAAGAAAATGTAAATTGAAGTAGATCAGAGAGCTATTAGATGAAGAGATTTAGTTCAGTAGCAAAATAGAAAGGAAAATTTCTTGAAGAAAGAAACAGCAAGAAAACTTAGCTCAATTATGAAATCCTAAAGAGAAATTTAAGATCGAAGAAGAGAAATGAGATTAGAAAGCAGATCTAGATCTCAATTGCTCTCTTGATCAAGCAGAAAAGTAATTGCAAAAGAAATAAAAAGGAAGACAGTAAATGAAATTTAAATCCAATTCTCCAATTCCTAAAATAGAAAAGTAGATAATGCAGAAGAAGAGAATGAAAACAGAAAACTAAACTCAGATCCAATTCTTAGAACAATTGAGAAGAGAGGCAAGAGATGATTCTCAAACTTAGAATCAATGAAGCTCTTCAATCTCAATTCAAATTCCAAGAATAGATAACAGAAATTACAGAGGAAAATAAAAAATGTAGAAAGAAGAACTCAGATCCAAATTCCAATTTCCCAATGCAAAACAATTGACAATTCCAAGTGAGCTAAAGGTAAAACTAAAAATGAGCAAAAAGTTCAAAGGTAAAAAAAGTAAAGGTGAGCAAAAAAGGTTTCCACCCCAAAAAAAGGTCCTCTACAAATCAAATTAACTCCTATTTATACACTTTCTATTTTTGGTTTTCAGAATTTGGAATGGGCTTTTCAGGTTGGTGAAGAAGTGGATCCAAGATGGCATTTGATTGAAAATGGTCCATGGGTGCATGGTACGCGAAATCGTGATTATTCACTCCCTGGCTATAGCGCCAAAAACTTGGTGTGGGAGAACATGATCTCAAGACTTCTTCACAATTTTGTGTAACTGACCAACAAGTGCACTGGGTCGTCCAAGTAATAAACCATACGTAAGTAAAGGTCGATCCCACGGAGATTGTCGGCTTGAAGCAAGCTATGGTCATTCTTGTAAATCTCAGTCAGGCGGATTCAAATGGTTATGAGTTTTGGTAATTAAAATATAAATAAAACAGAAAATAAAATAGAAATACTTATGTAATTCAATGGTGGAAATTTCGGATAAGCGTCTGGAGATGCTTTGTTGCTTCTGAACTTCTGCTTTCCTATTGCCTTCTTCCAACCATGCGTTACCTCCTTCCATGGCAAGTTGTATGATCCTCTCGGATGAAAATAAATCTATATGCGCTGTCACCGCACGGCTAATCATCTGTCGGTTCCCGCTAGCGTCGGAATAGGACCATTGTCCTTTTGCACACTGTCACTGCACCCAACATTCACAAGTTTGAAGCTCGTCACAGTCATCCCTTTCCAGATCCTACTCGGAATACAACAGATAAGGTTTAGACTTTCAGGATCTCAGGAATGCTGCCAATGGTTCTAGCCTATACCACGAAGGTTCTAATCTCAGATTCAAATGCTCTGTTGTCAGGAGAGACAATATGAATCGTTGATTGGAAACCCAAGAGGATATACTCTGGCTGTCGTCCAATGACTACGTTGAACATCATGTAGATTGCTTTGTGGTTGTCAGGCACGCGATCCTGGCTAAGCGAGTAACGAAGATTGGGTAATTGTCACGAATCACCCCTTCATTCTGACTTAACTGAATTAAGTGCGAGAGTATATCTTGGAGAAGAAGTAGGCGTGAATTGAATAGAAAACAGTAGTAATTGCATTAATTCATGAAGAACAACAGAGCTCCACACCTTAATCTATAGGGTGTAGAAACTCCACCGTAGAAAATACATAAGTGAAAAAGGTCTAGGCATGGCCGTGAGGCTAGCCTCCAAATGTGTACAATGGTCAATAGATCAAAAATGATCAAAAGATATTCCAAAGATATAAAATGAATCTCTAAAAGTAGTTTTTATACTAAACTGGTAACATAGGTTTACAGAAAATGAGTAACTAAGTGCAGATAGTGCAGAAATCCACTTTCGGGGCCTACTTGGTGTGTGCTTGGGCTGAGCATTAAAGCTTTCCATTGCATAGGCTGTTCCTGGAGTTAAACGCCAGCTTTAGTGCCAGTTTGGGCGTTTAACTCCAATTCTGGTGCCAGTTTGGGCGTTTTACGCCAAGATGTTTTAGGCTGACTTTGAACGTCAGTTTGGGCCACCAAACCTCGGGCAAAGTATGAACTATTATATATTTCTGAAAAGCCCAGGATGTCTACTTTCCAACACAATTGAGAGCGCACCAATTGGGCTTCTGTAGCTCCAAAAAACCCACTTCGAGTGCAGGAGGGTCAGAATCCAACAGCATCTGCAGTCTTTTTTTAGCCTCTGAATCAGATTTTTGCTCAAGTCCCTCAATTTCAGCCAGAAAATACCTGAAATTATAGAAAAATACACAAACTCATAGTAAAGTCCAGAAATGTGATTTTGGAATAAAAACTAATAAAAATATAATAAAAAGTAATTAAATCATACTAAAAACTATGTAAAAATAATGCCAAAAGGGGTATAAATTATCCGCTCATCAGTGCACTTGTTTGAAAATGGGTTGGGGGCTTGCTCCAGTGGAGCGCTCAGTGAGGAAAGTTAATGTAGCACTCCCTTGCTTAATGTGCCTCCCTTCGAGCCAAGCATGTTTCACTTTGTGCCAATACATAGCGCTCAGTTGGAAATTTCCAACGTAGCGCCCCTTGCTTCCATGGTTCCCTCTTCGAACCTTGTTGGCTTCCTTTTGCTAGCAATTCCCTTGTAGTAGCACCCAGTGAGAACCTTTGAACATAGCTCTCCTTTGTGTGCATGGTTCACCTTTCGAACCTTGGCTGCCCCATTTTAGGAGTGTCGCACCTTGTTTTTCTTTAAATGGGCCGCGAAAATGTTGAAAGAGTTAACGTAGCGCTCCTTTGATTTGAGCGCTGGCCTTGCTAGTTGAGTTTCCTTGTAGTGCTCAGTTGGGACACTCAACGTAGCGCCATTGCTTTCTTGGTGCATCATTGGGCGCTCCGTTGGTTCTTCGAGCGCTGGCCCTTGCTCCTTTAGGTGAGTGATGATAGGACTTTTGTGTGGTTTAGAAATTCACAAATGAATCCTCGTTGCAAGTATAGTTTTTAAACCAATAATAGTCCTTTCATACAAAAATTTGTTTGTCACTAGTACAAACCACTAAAATCTATAAACTGAAGTATTGAAACTCGGGTCGTTCTCCCTAGGAATTGCACCAAAGTGTCTTGTTATTGGTTATGAGGTAAGTTTTTAGGGTTTTGGATAAGAAACATGAAAAGTAAATGGCAATGAAAATAAACTAACAACTAAAAAGTTCTTGGCAAGGTTTGGTAGTCAAGGATCTCTATCCTAATCACTAACCACAACATGAGAATTGGCAGGGACCAACCCCACTAAGTTAACCCCTAACTAATAGTAGAGAAAAGTCAAGTGAGCTATGTCAATCCAAGTTCATAAGTCTTAGTTCTCCACCAAATCAATTAGTGAGATCTAGCGTTAATGGCTCCCAATCGTCAATCACTTGGACATTAGTAACTCAAGAGTTCCTAAGTTACCTTCCCAAGCCAAGAGCACTAAAATCTACTCTAAAATCCAACCAAGCATTTTATCAAACACTTGGAAGGCATAAAAGGAAAGCATAGTAAAATTGCAAGGAAAGTATATCTACAACTACAAAAGTAAGAGATTAACAATAGCTCGTTATGGTCGATTAAGTGCGAAGAGGTCGGCTTGACAGCTTTGCGATTCCTTCATTTCTTCATGAGTTCTCCATTTTTACATGTTTTTCCTTCATTCCCTTGATCCAATCTTTGCCTCCTAAATCTGAAATCACTTAATAAACATATCAAGGCATCTAATTGAATCAAGGTGAATTAAATTTAGCTATTCTAAGTCCTAAAAAGCATGTGTTCACTCTTAAGCACAATTAAAGGAGAATTTACAAAACCATGCTATTTCATTGAATAAATGTGGGTAAAAGGTGATAAAATCCCTTAAATGAAGCATAAGATAAACCCTACAAATGGGGTTTATCAACCTCCCCACACTTAAACCAAGCATGTCCTCATGCTTAAACCAAGAGAGAGCTAAGTGTATCAACATTTATTCAATGAAATCTAACTAAATGCACCCTACCTATATGCAACTATCTGCGTGAATGCAATTGCTTGGTCAAAATAAATTAATTTCCAAGGATACATATATGCACAAGGGCCAAAGGTATTAACAACTGTGCCAAACCACAATTGAATTGAGCTATTAAGTATTTTTATAAACTTGCATGAAGAATGATGATCATAGGTGAAAACATGTAATTGAACATCAAATCCTCACCGGATGTGTTTGCACTCTATTCGCTCAAGTGTTTAGGGTTGATTCGCTCAATTCTCCCCTAATCATGCTTTTTAAGATTTATTTTTCTTCTAACAATCAACATTTATTTCATACATGCATATAAGTATCATGAGGTCTTTTCATAGGTTGTAATGGGGCTAGGGTCAAGGTAGGATGCATATATGGTTAAGTGAGCTTAAAATTTGAATCTTTAATAAGCTTAAACTTCCCACCTAACCTATGACATCCTATACAATTCAAAACTAACCTAACTACCCATTTTTCACTTTTTAACATACTCATGCATTTTTTTTGTCATTTTTCACAACTCATATGCATTGATCTTTATTGAACTTTACTTTGCTTTGGGGCATTTTGTCCCCTTTTTATTTCTTTCTTTTCTTCTTTTTTTTTTCTTTCTTTTTCTATATTTTTTTTCTTTTTTTTTCTTTTGTTTTTCTTATTTTCTTCTTTCTATATACAAGAACATCAATGCATAAGGTTTTACATTTGATTAATACATGAGCATGTACCCAATTCCCAATATTTATAATAAAAATACAAAACTACCCTTTTATTCCCCCAATGTCCCAAGGTTCCCATACTTGAATGATACACACACACTAGCCTAAGCTAATCAAAGATCCAAATAAAGGACATTTATTGTTTTTCGCTTTAAGGCTTGTAATGTGCTAAATTAAAGAACAAAGTGGGTTAAGCGTAGGCTCAAAGTTGGCTAACAATGGATGATAAAAGGTAAGGCTATTTGGGTAAGTGAGCTAAAATGATGGCCTCAATCATATAAATGCATGAATACACCAAATAATGGACATAAAGAATCAAACAAATCAAATATTACAATCATAGAAAGAGAATAATTGCACACAAGAAGGAAAATAAGTGTTTATAAGATGTAACCACACAATTAGGCTCAAATCTCACTAGCTTGTGTTCTTAGCTCAAAACATGTTCCACAATATATATAATTCAAGCAAGTTTAATGAAAAGTTTTCACTCAAATCAATTGAGGTGCCCTATAGATAATTTTCTTGAAAAATTTTATTATTTTGACTAAGCTTATTATGTATATATATGTAAAAATAAGAAAATGAAACAAAAATCCTAAAAGACCTAAAATGAAATGAAAAAGTGTTGAGATTAGAAACTTGTCACCCAAAATCACCGACCGGTCGGATGACCTCCCCACACTTAAAAGTTTGCACCGTCCTCGGTGCACTCAAAGATGAGCAAGGGGGTACGACGACTCTCCGGATTGCTACCTTCAGCTGGTAGGTCAACCGATTGCTGCGTGTTTTTTCTTCTGCTTCTATTTTTGCTTGTGGTGCGTCATTCATGAAAAATAGAAAACATCACCAAAAGATGGGAGAATACAAAGGTAAGGAGGCATAATTGTTAGAATGAGGTAAATCACTAGGAATAAGTGAGTGAATTAGTGTGACATTAGAAAAATAAGGGTGTGAGTTCTAAATTAGGCGCCTTTTAGAACACACTAGTATAAAAAGCGATGTCACAAAAGAAGCATGCACATCACTCATCCTAGTGTGCTTGAAATGCTTTAAGTGAACTTGTAAGGTAAAACAAGCATTAAAGAAGCATGAAGGCATTCAAGCTATAAGCATATGGATGCATATGACAATACATTATGGTAAATGCACACCGTCCAATATCAAGAGATTGCCTAATCAAAGAATAGGGTTCAAATCACATGGTGGCAAAATCATGCAATTCAAGAAGACTTACAAGCTCGAAGGCAATTCTCATCACTTGGTATTCTTAAAAGGTAAGCATGAAGATCTTAAAACCAAGTAGCAAAATATAACCTCAATAATAACATCCAACAAAGATTATAAACATAATGATGTTAAGATAACATCCCTTTTTAATACTCAGCAGCAATTAATGGTAAAGAAGAATAACAATCCAACATTTACAATGAAAAAGAGAAAATGAAATGAAAACTAACTAAAACTAACTAATCAACTAGCTAACTAACTAATTAGTTAACTAAAATAAATGGTTATAAATGGTGTTTGGGAGTGCTGGATGAGGGGTAGAAGAAGGGAAGAAGAAAGGAGAAGGAAAGAAATGGAAAGAGGAGAAGAAAAGAGATGTGTTGAAGGAAGGAAATCCACGTGTATGCTTGCATGGCGCGCGCGTGGGTGGCGGTGCAATGGACACGACGCGTACACGTACATGGCGCGTCCGCGTCGATGGCTTATTTCGAGAGTGACGCGTACGTGTCATGTGCGTGTACGTGCGAGTTGGTTTGTGCGAAAGGCATAATGCGCGCGCAATGTTCGCACAACTCTCGGGTATTTGGCTTGGGGGTGGAATTTCTCAATCCACGCGTATGCGTACATGGCGCGTCCGCGTGGGTAGCGAAAATGCTTGATGCACGCGTACGCGCGGATGGTGCTCTTTTTTTTTCAAAATTTTTCTATGTTTTTGCACTAATCCAAGCATTCCAAACCTCCAAACAACTACCAAAATACCATAAAACCTTTTTTAACATACTAAACTACCAAACAAAGTCAACAAATCAATCAAAACATGAAGTTAAACTATTTTAACCAATATGTGCAAAAGAGAAAAAAAAAGAAAAATTTTACCATGGTGGGGTGTCTCCTACCTAGCACTTTTGTTTATTGTCCTTAAGTTGGACTTATGGGGAGCTTCTCTCAAGGTGGCTTGTGCTTAAACTCATCTTGGAACATCCACCAATGCTTGATTCTCCAATAAGCACCATTCTTCAAAATTAATAACTCCAAGCTTGGGTGGAGTTCCTCACAAACCATGGGCTCCCAAAATTGAGTCTCCTTGTGCGATCCAGGATCCCACACTTTGTTTTGACACCCATCTTCAAATTGATCATCATGATTCCAATTGGGTGGCATGACCTTAGAATTCTCAAAGAAGCCCCCCAAACAACTTCCTAGACCCTTGCAATTGGGTTCTACACCAACCATTACTATTCACCTTTGAACATGCAACCATCATGAGCTTAGAATGATATTTCCAACCACTAACCATCTCCCTTTTGCTCTTAAAGCCACAAATATGTCTAATTTGACCATCCGTCTCAAGCAAACCATATTCAACGGGAATAATAAAGCTTAAGTATAAGGAATTTACCCACTTGAATGAAAGAATGGATGGTGGTGGCTTGGGGAGAGGTATCTCCAACGTGCTAGCAAGCTTTACTCCCTTGTGTTCTTCCTTCTTAATCTCCACCTCTTCATAAGCTTCTTCACTTCCAATCCTTTGTTCATCAATTTCATCTAACTCTTCCCCATCACTCAAATCATAAATGGGAGGTTGAGAGAAATCTACCTCCACATCGCTTTCTATCTCATTGGGAGAAGGTTCTTCAAATTCAAAGGATTCACCACCAAGAAGATTGGATGCATGGTCTTCATCTCCAAGGGAACTCAATTTTGATCCATTTCTTCCAAGTCTTCAAATGGAATATACCTCGGAGGTTATGCACATTCCTCCTCAACATCAAATTCACTCTTCTTGGAGAGGTTCTCTTTAACTCTAGGTTTCCAAGGAGGTTCCGTATCTCCTAAGTCTTCAACCATTTCTTCCTCTTCTTCAATGATCATAGGCTCCTCCAATTGCTCTAATACAAAATAACGTCCCTCATTTTCCACCGGAGTTTCCAATCTCTCCTTATGATTTTCAATTGATTCTTCACATGTGACCATGGGAGTGCTTTGAGTGCTCAAATATTGGGAGGTTAAAATGTTTACAACCTTGATCAAGGTAGCCACAAATTCTAGTGTCTCCTTTTGCATTTCTCCTTGCCCTTGAAGTATAAGGCTAAGGGTTTCATCCATTGAAGATTGGGATGGATAAGAGGGTTCATTGTCTTGGAGAAAGGGTTCATAATAGGAAGGTGGTTCTTCTCGGTAAGGATGTGGTAGTGTGTATTGAGATGGTTCTTGGGAGTAGTGATCTTGGGATGGTGGTTCCATGTATGGCTCATATGTTTCAAAAGGTAGTTGGTGGGGTGGAAATGGGTCAAGGTCATATGGAGGTGTTTGGTGAAAAGAGGCTTGTGAGTATGGTTGAGGTTCATGTTGAGGATATGGCTCATAGGCATATGGTGGTGGCTCTTGAAAGTCACAAGGAGATTCACCATAGCCATTAGATTGATATGCATCATAGAATGGCTCTTCTTCATAGTGCATTGGTGGAGGTTGTTGCCATGAAGATTGATCATGTGCATATGGCTCCTCCCACCTTTGATTATCCCATCCTTGATACACATCCTCATTGTAGCTCTCATTTCTTACAACATAGTGAGAACCAAACTCATAGCCAAAGTGAGAATTCATAATAAAAGGAGAAAATAAGAAACAAAAGCTAATAAGGAATAATGAAACAAAGTCTTAAAACTAGCAAAAACTAACAAGCAATTCAAAAATCAAGCTATTCGCAATATTCACATATATACAATAACCAATTACATAACACCATTGCAACGGCGCCATTTTGATGATAGGACTTTTGTGTGGTTTAGAAATTCACAAATGAATCCTCGTTGCAAGTATAGTTTCTAAACCAACAATAGTCCTTTCATACAAAAATTTGTTTGTCACTAGTACAAATCCCTAAAATCTATAAACCGAAGTATTGAACCTCGGGTCGTTCTCCCTAGGAATTGTAATAAAGTGTCTTGTTATTGGTTATGAGGTATGTTTTTGGGGTTTTGGATAAGAAACATGAAAAGTAAATGGCAATGAAAATAAACTAACAACTAAAAAGGTTTTGGCAAGGTTTGGTGGTCAAGGATCTCTATCCTAATCACTAACCACAATATGAGAATTGACAAGGACCAACCCCACTAAGTTAACCCCTAACTAATAATAGAGGAAAGTCAAGTGAGTTATGTCAATCCAAGTCCATAAGTCCTAGTTCTCTACCAAATCAATTTGTGAGATCTAGCGTTAATGGCTCTCAATCGTCAATCACTTGGACATTAGTAATTCAAGAGTTCCTAAGTTACCTTCCCAAGCCAAGAGCACTAAAATCTATTCTAAAATCCAACCAAGCATTTTATCAAACACTTGGAAGGCATAAAAGGAAAGCATAGTAAAATTGCAGGGAAAGTAAATCTACAACTACAAAAGTAAGAGATTAACAATAGAAAGGCAAAATAATAGAAAAAGTAAACTCATATCTAGAAGAGCCATTTCAACAAACACATAGAAGGCATTAAAGGTAAACAACATGAATTGCAAGAATTAAAGCGAGATCTCACTAGAATAGCAAGAGATAAACAATAGAAAAGGAAAACAATTATGAAAGAACAAAAAACTTACCAATTGCATTGAAGAAGAAATGTAGAGCTACAAAAGAAAGTTCATAAACTACAACTAACAATACAAAGGAATTACAAGAGAAGACGAATTCTACAATCTACAAGAGAACAATTGAAGATGAAAGAGGAAAATTAAGAGAGAAGAAGAAGAAGTAGATCTAGATCTAAAACCTAATCCTAATTCTAGAGAGAAGTGAGAGCTTCTCTCTCTAAAACTAACTAAAGCATAATAAAACTAAAATAAAACTAAAATAATGACTAGATGTCCCATTCCTCTTCAATCCTTGGGTTAAATAGCATTAGAAATGAGTTGGATTGGGCCCACAAGGCTTTAGAATTTGCTGGCCACTAATTTGCTGTTAATGAATCACGTGCAAATCGGCACATACGCGTATATGCTGCGTGCGCGCCCCATAAACATGATGCAACTATAGCAAATCTTATATCATTTCGAAGCTCCGAATGTTATCTTTCCAACGCAACTGGAACCGTATCATTTGGACCTCTATAGCTCGAGTTATGGTCGATTAAGTGCGAAGAGGTCGGCTTGACAGCTTTGCGATTCCTTCATTTCTTCATGAGTTCTCCATTTTTACATGCTTTTCCTTCATTCCCTTGATCCAATCTTTGCCTCCTAAATCTGAAATCACTTAATAAAAATATCAAGGCATCTAATGGAATCAAGGTGAATTAAATTTAGCTATTCTAAGTCCTAAAAAGCATGTGTTCACTCTTAAGCACAATTAAAGGAGAATTTACAAAACCATGCTATTTCATTGAATAAATGTGGGTAAAAGGTGATAAAATCCCTTAAATGAAGCATAAGATAAACTCTACAAATGGGGTTTATCAGTGAGCACCACGCTTTCATATCATGGGTCACGCTTTGATAAGGCATGCTTCCTGGTTCTTTCTTTTCTTCATCATTTCTTCACCTACAAGTAATCAAAACAACCAATCAAAGCATCACCAAATTTACAAGGTTTCTAAATCATTCATAAAATTAACTAATTCTAGCTTAATCCCTATGATTTTATGTCAATTAAATGATGGTTGATTGGTTTAACATAGCCATGAAAATCCACTCCAAATCACTTACTTATTATGCAAGAAAGTGCATAAAACCTAATCAAACAAGTGAAAAATGCTTGAAAAGCTAGCATAAGATGACTTGTCATCAGAAGGCACCCACAGCACCACCATCAAGTCTACTGGTGCACGAAATTGTGATCTCCAGGCTCGAATAAATCCTGGTAATGGCTCCAGAGCTTGGTGCTCTGATCTTAATTCATAATTGTCACAACTTCGATACAACTAACCAGCAAGTGCACTGGGTCGTCCAAGTAATACCTTACGTGAGTAAGGGTCGAATCCCACGGAGATTGTTGGTATGAAGCAAGTTATGGTCACCTTGTAAATCTCAGTCAGGCGGATATAAAATAATCATGGAGTTTTCGAATATTAATTAATAAAATAGGGATAGAGATACTTATGTAAATCATTGGTAGGAATTTCAGATAAGCGAATGGAGATGCTTTTTGTTCCTCTGAACCGCTGCTTTCCTGCTATCTTCATCTAATCTGTCTTACTCCTTTCCATGGCTGGCTTTATGCAAGGGCATCACCGTTGTCAGTGGCTACATCCCCTCCTCTCAGTGAATAATATGCTCACGCACCCTGTCACGGCACGGCTATTCATCTGTCGGTTCCCGATCATGCTGGAATAGGATTCACCCTCCTTTTGCGTCTGTCACTAACGCCCATCACTCGCGAGTTTGAAGCTCGTCACAGTCATTCAATCATTGAATCCTACTCGGAATACCACAGACAAGGTTTAGACTTTCCGGATTCTCTTGAATGCCGCCATCATTCTAGCTTACGCCACGAAGATTCTGGTTAGGAGATCTGAGAGATACTCATTCTAGCTTAATTCATGTAGAACAGAAGTGTTTGTCAGGCACGCGTTCATAAGGGAGAAGGATGATGAGCGTCACACATAATCATCACCTTCATCACGTTCTTGGGTGCGAATGGATATCTTAGAAGCGAAATAAGAAGAATTGAATAGAAAAAAGTAGTACTTTGCATTAATCTTTGAGGAACAGCAGAGCTCCACACCTTAATCTATGGAGTGTAGAAACTCTACCGTTGAAAATACATAAGTGGAAGGTCCAGGCATGGCCGAGATGGCCAGCCCCCTAAACGAGATCAATAGTCTCCTAAGATGAACAATGGAATAAAACTGAGACCAAAGATGGTCAAAAAGACTAGTAAAAGGTCCTATTTATAATAAACTAGTCACTAGGGTTTACATGAGTAAGTAATTGATGCATAAATCCACTTCCTGGGCCCACTTGGTGTGTGTTTGGGCTGAGCCTGAGTGTTGCACGTGCAGAGGCCATTTGTGGAGTTGAACGCCAGTTTCTGTGCCAGTTTGGGCGTTCAACTCTGGTTTTGGATCCTTTTCTGGCGCTGGACGCCAGATTTGGGCAGAAGGCTGGCGTTGAACGCCAGTTTACGTCGTCAATTCTTGGCCAAAGTATGGACTATTATATATTGCTGGAAAGCCCTGGATGTCTACTTTCCAACGCAATTGGAAGCGCGCCATTGCGAGTTCTGTAGCTCCAGAAAATCCACTTTGAGTGCAGGGAGGTCAGAATCCAACAGCATCAGCAGTCCTTCTTCAACCTCTGAATCAGATTTCTGCTCAAGTCCCTCAATTTCAGCCAGAAAATACCTGAAATCACAGAAAAATACACAAACTCATAGTAAAGTCCAGAAATGTGAATTTAACATAAAAACTAATGAAAACATCCCTAAAAGTGACTAGATCCTACTAAAAACATACTAAAAACAATGCCAAAAAGCGTATAAATTATCCGCTCATCACAACACCAAACTTAAATTGTTGCTTGTCCCCAAGCAACTTAAAATCAAATAGGATAAAAAGAAGAGAATATACTATAAATTCCAAACTATCAATGAAACAGAGCTCCAATCATATGAGCGGGACTTATAGCTTTTTGCCTCTTGAATAGTTTTGGCATCTCACTTTATCCATTGAGGTTCAGAATGGTTGGCATCTATAGGAATTTCAGATTTCGAATAGTGTTATTGACTCTCCTAGTTCAGTATGATGATTCTTGAACACAGCTTCTTTATGAGTCTTGGCCGTGGCCCTAAGCACTTTGTTTTCCAGTATTACCACCGGATACATAAATGCCACAGACACATAATTGGGTGAACCTTCTCAGATTGTGACTCAGCTTTGCTAAAGTCCCCAATTAGAGGTGTCCAGGGTTCTTAAGCACACTCTTTTTTTTTTTTTTTTTTTTTTGCTTTGGACCTTGACTTTAACCGCTCAGTCTCAAGTTTTCACTTGACACCTACACGCCACAAGCACATGGTTAGGGACAGCTTGGTTTAGCCGCTTAGACCAGGGTTTTATTCCTTTAGGCCCTCCTATCCACTGATGCTCAAAGCCTTGGGATCCTTTTTATTTGCCCTTGCCTTTTGGTTTTAAGGGTTATTGGCTTTTTCTGCTTGCTTTTTCTTTTTCTTTCTATAATTTTTTTTTCGCCTATTTTTTTTTTCTGCAAGCTTTGTTCTTTGCTGCTTTTTCTTGCTTCAAGAATCATTTTTATGATTTTTCAGATTATCAAATAACATGTCTCCTAGTCATCATTCTTTCAAGAGCCAACATATTTAATATTCTTAAACAACAACTTCAAAAGACATATGCACTGTTCAAGCATTCATTCAGAAAACAAGAAGCATTGTCACCACATCAATATAATTAAGCTAAGTTCAAGGATAAATTCGAAACTCATGTACTTGTTCTTTTGAATTAAAACAGTTTTTATTTAAGAGAGGTGATGGATTCATAGGACATTCATAACTTTAAGACATAGTTACTACTACTAATGATCATGTAATGAAGACACAAACACAGATAAGCACATAACATAGAAAACGAAAAACAGAAGAGATAAGAACAAGGAAGGAATCCACCTTAGTGATGGTGGCGTTTCCTTCTTGAGGAACCAATGATGTCCTTGAGCTCTTCTATGTCTCTTCCTTGTCTTTGTTGCTCCTCCCTCATTGCTTTTTGATCTTCTCTTATTTTATGGAGCATGATGGAGTGCTCTTGATGTTCCACCCTTAGTTGTCCCATATTGGAACTCAATTCTCCTAGGGAGGTGTTGATTTGCTCCCAATAGTCTTGTGGAGGAAAGTGCATTTGAGGCATTTCCGGAATCTCATGGTGATGAGCTTCTTGCGCCTCTTGAGCTCCATGACTGGGCTCTCTTGCTTGCTCCATCTTTTTCTTAGTGATGGGCTTGTCCTCTTTGATGAGGATATCTCCCTCTATGTCAATCCCAGCTGAATTGCATAGGTGGCAAATGAGGTGAGGAAAGGCTAACCTTGCCATAGTGGAGGACTTGTCAGCCACCTTGTAGAGTTCTTGAGGTATAATCTCATGAACTTCCACCTCTTCTCCAATCATGATGCTATGGATCATGATGGCCCGGTCTATAGTAACTTCAGACCGGTTGCTAGTGGGAATGATTGAGCATTGAATAAACTCCAACCATCCTCTAGCTATAGGCTTGAGGTCCAATCTTCTTAGTTGAACCGGCTTGCCTTTGGAGTCAATCTTCCATTGAGCTCCTTCTACACATATGTCCATAAGGACTTGGTCCAACCTTTGATCAAAGTTGACTCTCCTTGTGTAGGGGCGTGCGTTCTCTTCCATGTATGGCAAGTTGAACGCCAACCTCACATTCTCCGGACTAAAATCTAAGTATTTCCCCCGAACCATTGTAACATAGTTCTTTGGATCTGGGTTCTTACTTTGATCATGGTTCTTGGTGATCCATGCATTGGCATAGAACTCTTGAACCATTAGGATGCCGACTTGTTGGATGGGATTTGTTAGAACTTCCCAACCTCTTCTTTGAATTTCATGTCGGATCTCCGGATACTCATTTCTTTTGAGTTTAAAAGGGACCTCAGGGATCACCTTCTTCTTGGCCACAACGTCATAGAAGTGGTCTTGATGGGCTTTGGAGATGAACCTTTCCATCTCCCATGACTCGGATGTGGAAGCTTTTGTCTTCCCTTTCCCTCTTCTAGAGGATTCTCCGGTCTTAGATGCCATCAATGGTAATGAAAAAACAAAAAAGCTATGCTTTTACCACACTAAACTTAGAATATTGCTCGCCCTCGAGCAATAAACAAAAGAATAGAAGAAGAAGAAATATGGAGAGGGAGAGGGAGATGTGGTTTCGGCCAAGGAGAGTGTAGAGGGCTGTGTTGTGTGAATTTGGTGAAGAATGGAGGTCTTTATATAGGGAATGGAGGGGGGGTTAAGGTTCGGGCATATGGGTGGGTTTGGGTGGGAAATTGGTTTTGAATTTTGAAGGTAGGTGGAGTTTATGAGGTAGGTTTATGGGGAAGAGGAGATGGATGTGAGTGGTGAAGGTTTAGTGGGGAAGAGAGATTGAGGTGATTGGTGAGGGGTTTTTTTGGGAAGAGTGTTTGTGGGATTGTGTGAAAGAGAGTGGTGAGAAGAAGTGAGTGGAGGTAGGTGGGGATCCTGTGGGGTCCACAGATCCTGAGTGGATCCTGTGGGGTCCACAGATCCTGAGTGGATCCTGTGGGGTTCACAGATCCTGAGGTGTCAAGGCATTTACATCCCTGCACCAATTTAGGCATGTAAAATGCCCTTGCACACAACTCTGGGCGTTCAGCGCCAGGTTGGTGCCCATTTTGGGCGTTCAACGCCCATTTGCTACCATTTCTGGCGTTGAACGCCAGAACCATGCTTGTTCTGGGCGTTCAGCGCCAGGATGCTCCCATTCTGGGCGTTCAGCGCCAGAACTATGCTCTGTTCTGGCGTTTGAACGCCAGACAGATGCTCCTCCAGGGTGTGATTTTTCTTCTGCTGTTTTTGATTCCGTTTTCAATTTTTCTATTTATTTTGTGACTCCACATGATCATGAACCTAAGAAAACATGAAAAACAATAAAGATAAGAATTAGATAAACATTGGGTTGCCTCCCAACAAGCGCTTCTTTAATGTCAATAGCTTGACAGTGGGCTCTCATGGAGCCTCACAGATGTGCAGAGCTTTGTTGAGACTCTCCAACACCAAACTTAGAGTTTGGATATGGGAGTTCAACACCAAACTTAGAGTTTGGTTGTGGCCTCCCAACACCAAACTTAGAGTTTGACTGTGGGGGCTCTGGTTGACTCTGCTTGGAGAGAAGCTTTTCCTGCTTCCTCTCTATGGTTGCAGAGGGAGATCCTTGAGTTTTGAATACAAGGGAGTTCTCATTCCATTGAAGGAATATGTCACCTCTGTCAACATCAACCACAGCTCTTGCTGTGGCCAGGAAAGGTCTTCCTAGGATGATGGATTCATCCTCTTCCTTTCCAGTATCCAGGACTATGAAATCAGCAGGTATGTAAAGGCCCTCAACCTTTACTAATACATCTTCTACTTGTCCATAAGCCTGTTTTCTTGAGCTGTCTACCATCTCCAGTGAGATTTTAGCAGCTTGCACCCCATAGATTCCCAGTTTCTCTATTATAGAGAGGGGCATGAGGTTTATCCCTGAACCAAGGTCTCACAGAGCCTTAAAGATCATGGTGCCTATGGTACAAGGGATTATGAACTTTCCAGGATCCTGTCTCTTCTGAGGCAATGTCAGTTGATCCAGATCACTTAGTTCATTGATGAACAAGGGAGGTTCAACTTCCCAAGTATCAATGCCAAATAATTTGGCATTTAGCTTCATGATTGCACCAAGAAACTTGGCAGTTTGCTCTTTAGTGACATCCTCATTCTCTTCAGAAGAGGAATACTCATCAGAGCTCATGAAGGGCATAAGGAGGTTCAATGGAATCTCTATGGTCTCTAGATGAGCCTCAGAGTCCTTTGGTTCCTCAGAGGGAAGCTCCTTATTGGTCACTGGACGTCCCAGGAGGTCTTCCTCCTTGGGATTCACGTCCTCTCCTCTCCTCACAGGTTCGGCCATGGCACTTATGTCAATGGCCTTGCACTCTCCTTTTGGGTTCTCTTCTGTATTGCTTAGGAGAGTACTAGGAGGGATTTCAGTGATCCTTTTACTCAGCTGGCCCACTTGTGCTTCCAGATTTCTAATGGAAGACCTTGTTTCATTCATGAAACTTACAGTGGCCTTAGATAGATCAGAGACTAGATTTGCTAAATTAGAAGCATTTTGTTCAGAGTTCTCTGTCTGTTGCTGAGTGGATGATGGAAAAGGTTTATTATTGTTAAACCTGTTTCTTCCACCATTATTAAAGCCTTGTTGGGGCTTTTGATCCTTCCATGAGAAATTTGGATGATTTCTCCATGTTGAGTTATAGGTGTTTCCATAAGGTTCACCTAAGTAATTTACCTCTGCTATTGCAGGGTTCTCAGGATCATAAGCTTCTTCTTCAGAAGATGCCTCTTGAGTACTGTTGGATGCAGCTTGCATTCCATGCAGACTCTGAGAGATCATATTGACTTGCTGAGTCAATATTTTATTCTGAGCCAATATGGCATTGATGAGCGGATATTTTATACGCTTTTTGGGGATAATTTCATATAGTTTTGAGTATGTTTTAGTTAGTTTTTAGTTTATCTCCAGTAGTTTTTAGGAAAAATTCATATTTCTGGACTTTACTATGAGTTGTGTGTTTTTCTGTAATTTCAGGTATTTTTCTGGCTGAAATTGAAGGAGCTGAGCAAAAATCTGATTCAGGCTGAAAAAGGACTGCTGATGCTGTTGGATTCTGACCTCCCTGTACTCAAAGTGGATTTTCTGGAGCTACAGAACTCGAAATGGCGTGATTCCAATTGCGTTGGAAAGTAGACATCCAGGGCTTTCCAGCAATGTATAATAGTCCATACTTTGCACAAGAATAGACGACGTAAACTGGCATTCAACGCCAGTCCTCTGCCCAATTCTGGCGTCCAGCGCCAGAAAAGGATCAAAAACTGGAGTTGAACGCCCAAACTGGCACAAAAACTGGCGTTCAACTCCACAAATGGCCTCTACACGTGAATTGCTTGAAGTCTCAGCCCCAGCACACACCAAGTGGGCCCCAGAAGTGGATCTCTGCATCATCCATCATAGTCCACTCATATTTTGTAACCCTAGGCTACTGGTTTAGTATTTAAACAACTTTTAGAGACTTATTTTGTATCCGATGACATTTTCAGATCTAAACTTTGTATTCTCTGACGGCATGAGTCTCTAAACCCCATTGTTGGGGGTGAGGAGCTCTGCTGTGTCTCGATGAATTAATGCAAGTATTTCTGTTTTCCATTCAAACACACTTGTTTCTATCTAAGATGTTCATTCGCGATTAACTGTGATGAAGGTGATGATCTGTGACATTCATCACCTTCCTCAAACCATGAACGTGTGCCTGACAACCACCTCCGTTCTATATCCGATTGAATGAGTATCTCTTAGATTCTTTAATCAGAATCTCCGTGGTATAAGCTAGAACTAATGGCAGCATTCATGAGAATCTGGAAAGTCTAAACCTTGTCTGTGGTATTCCGAGTAGGATTCAAGGATTGAATGACTGTGACGAGCTTCAAATTCCTGAAGGCTGGGCGTTAGTGACAGATGCAAAAGGATAGTAAATCCTATTCCAACCGGATCGAGAACCAACCGGTGATTAGCCGTGCTGTGACAGAGCACGTGAGCGTAGTTTTCACTGGAAGGATGGAAGGTAGCCATTGACAACGGTGATCTACCAACACACAGCTTGCCATAGGGGGACGTGCGTGCGTGAACAAGAAGACAGAGGAAAGCAGAGATTCAGAAGACAAAGCATCTCCAAAACTCCAACATATTCTCCATTACTGCACAACAAGTAACTTTTAATTTATGCTCTACTGGTTATTCACAATTCAATTGATAAACATAACTGACTTCCTGACTAAGATTTACAAGATAACCATAGATTGCTTCAAACCAACAATCTCCGTGGGATTCGACCCTTACTCACGTAAGGTATTACTTGGACGACCCAGTGCACTTGCTGGTTAGTGGTACGAGTTGTGAAAAGTGTAATTCATAATTCGTGCACCAAGTTTTTGGCGCCGTTGCCGGGGATTGTTCGTGTTTGAACAACTGACGGATTATTTTGTTGCTTAGATTAGGAAAAATCTTTCTTTTTTGGTTTAGAGTCTTTTATTATTTATCCATTGTTAAAACACTTTAAATTTATAACTCAGTTAGTTAAAACGTGGTGTTTATGTTCATGGTAATTGGCTATCATATTTTTTTAAAACCTTTTTCAAAAAGAATTTTTCTATTAAATCCTGTGCCAAACTTTAAGTTTGGTGTTTTCAAAAATAATCTTTCCTAAAATTTTCGAAAATTCCATAACTCATTTGGCTAGAGCGTTAATCTGTGTTCTTGGTAATTGGGTTAGAATCTTTTATACTCTTTTCAAAACCTTCTTTTTCATAAATAATATTTTCTCTACTAAATTGTGTGCCAAATTTTAAGTTTGGTGTTTTCTTGTTGAATTCCCTTTGGTTTTCGAAAATTTTGGTTTGGTTTTCAAAAAAATTTGAAGTTTGGTATTCTTTCTTCATGTTCTTGTGTTCTTGAGAGTCTTTAAAGTGTTCTTGAGTTTTCCTTGTGTCTTGATCTTAAAATTTTTAAGTTTGGTGTTCCTTGGTGTTTTCCCTCCAAATTTTTCGAAAACAAGGAGCATTAGATCTAAAAATTTTAAATCTTGTACTATCTTATTGTTTTTCTCTCTCCTCACTAAATTCAAAAATATCTTTTCAAAATATCTCTTCTAACTTCCTAACTTCTTATCTTTTCAAAATTTGTTTCAACTAACTAACTAACTTTTTGTTTGTTTCTTAACTTTTTCAAAACTACCTAACTAACTCTCCCTCTCTCTAATTTTCGAAAATATCTTCCCTCTTTTTCAAAAATTTCTTTTTTATTAACTAATTAATTTCTTTTTTTATAAACGAAAAAAAAAAGAAAAAAAAATATTTAACTTCAAAATTCAAATTCTTTTTAGTTATTTTATTTTATTTAAGTATTTACTTCTTATAAAATAAAATAAATAAAAAGGTAAATCAGTCCAAGTTATATCCATAGATCCATCATGGACATAACTGGAAATGAACAGTCCAGGAGGACTCTGCGGTCATATTCTAACCCCTCTACTGCTTCATATGGGAGTAGCATCTGCATACCCTCCATTGGAGTCAGTAGCTTTGAGTTGAACCCTCAGCTCATTATCATGGTGCAGCAAAGTTGCCAGTATTCCGGTCTTCCACAGGAAGAACCTACAGAGTTTCTGGCACAATTTTTACAAACTGCTGACACAGTACATGATAAGGAAATAGATCAGGATGTCTACAGACTATTACTGTTTCCATTTGCTGTAAAAGATCAAGCTAAGAGGTGGTTAAATAACCAACCTAAGGCCAGCATAAGAACATGGAAACAGCTGACAGAAAAATTCCTGAATCAATATTTCCCTCCAAAAAGGATGACACAGCTAAGGCTGGACATCCAAGGCTTTAAACAAGGAGATAATGAATCTCTTTATGATGCCTGGGAGAGATACAGAGAGATGCTACGAAAATGCCCCTCTGAAATGTTTTCAGAGTGGGTTCAGTTAGACATCTTCTACTATGGGCTTGCAGAAGGAGCTCAGATGTCTCTAGATTACTCAGCTGGTGGATCTATCCATATGAGAAAGACAATTGAAGAGGCTCAAGAGCTCATTGATACAGTTGCCAGGAATCAGCATCTGTATCTAAGCAGCAACCCTTCCATGAATGAAGAGGTTAAAACAGTAACTGCTGAATTCAGTACTGTAAAACAAGCTGCTGAATTCAATCAGCAATTAGATTTTCTAACAAAGCAGCTAGCTGAATTCAAAGACAGGTTACAGGAGACAAGGATAGCTAATATACATATGGACAAACAGTTTAAGCAAACAAAGCAGCAGCTATCAAAGCAAATAGCAGAAGAATGCCAAGCAGTTCAATTAAGAAGTGGGAAAACATTAAATACCCCACCTCAAGGCATCAAAAATTCAAGAAATGAGCAACCCACCAAAGATTCCCCTGAGGACAGTAAGAGCCCAGGGAAAAATAATTCTGGCACTAAAACGCCAGAAAATGGGTGGAAGCCTGGCGCTGAACGCCCAGACCATGCCCAAAACTGGCGTTCAGCGCCAGAAACAAGGCAGGATTGGCGTTCAACGCCAGAAATGGGCAAGAATCTGGCGTTGAACGCCCAAATGGGGCAGAATCCAGCGTTGAATGCCCAAAATAGGCACATTTCTGGCGTTCAGGCGCCAGGAACAGACAGTGAGCTGACGTCTAACGTCACTCCAGCTTCTGACTCTGGCACTCAATTGCCAGTGAGGGATCAGACACACACAAGTGCTGATAACAACCCCTCTAAAAAGGCTTCTTTAACCACTAAGGTTGAGGATTATAAAGCCAAGATACCTTATCCTCAAAAACTCCGAAAAGAGGAGCAGGATAAGCAATTTGCTCACTTTGCAGATTATCTAAGGACTCTTGAAATAAAGATTCCATTTGCAGAGGCACTTGAGCAAATACCTTCTTATGCCAAGTTCATGAAAGAGATCTTGAGTCATAAAAAGGAGTGGAGAGAAACAGAAAGAGTTCTCCTCACTGAAGAATGCAGTGCAGTCATTCTGAAAAGCTTTCCTGAAAAGCTTAAAGACCCTGGGAGTTTTCTGATACCATGCATATTAGAAGGTGATTGCACCAAGACAGCTTTATGCGATCTTGGGGCAAGCATCAACCTGATACCTGCATCCACTATCAGGAAGCTTGGCTTAACTGATGAAGTTAAACCAACCCGGATATGTCTCCAACTTGCTGATGGTTCCACTAAATACCCATCAGGCGTGATTGAGGACATGATTGTCAGAGTTGGGCCATTCGCCTTTCCCACTGACTTTGTTGTGCTGGAAATGGAGGAGCACAAGAGTGCTACTCTCATTCTAGGAAGACCCTTCCTAGCAACTGGACGATCCCTCATTAATGTCCAACAGGGGGAAATAACCCTGAGAGTCAATGATGATGAGTTTAAGTTGAACGCTGTCAAAGCCATGCAGCATCCAGACACATCAACAGACTGCATGAAAGTTGATCTCATTGACTCTTTGGTAGAAGAGATCAACATGGCTGAGAGTCTCGAATCAGAGTTGGAAGACATCTTTAAAGATGTTCAGCCTGATTTGGAGGATTCATAGGACATGAAAGAGCCTCTGAACTTTCTTCTGAAAGAGGAAAAACCTCCTAAACCCGAGCTCAAGCCACTACCACCATCCTTGAAATATGCATTTCTGGGAGAAGGTGACACTTTTCCAGTGATCATAAGCTCTGCTTTAAATTCACAGGAAGAGGAAGCACTTATTCAAGTGCTAAGGACACACAAGACAGCTCTTGGGTGGTCCATAGGTGACCTTAAGGGCATAAGCCCAGCTAGATGCATGCACAAAATCCTATTGGAGGATAATGCCAAACCAGTGGTTCAACCACAGAGGCGGCTAAATCCTGCCATGAAGGAAGTGGTGCAGAAAGAGGTCACCAAGTTACTAGAGGCTGGGATTATTTATCCTATTTCCGATAGCCCCTGGGTGAGCCCTGTTCAAGTCGTCCCAAAAAAGGGAGGCATGACAGTGATTCATAATGAAAAAAATGAACTGGTTCCTACAAGAACAGTTACAGGGTGGCGCATGTGTATTGACTACAGAAGACTCAATACAGCCACCAGAAAGGATCATTTTCCTTTACCATTCATAGACCAGATGCTAGAGAGACTAGCAGGTCATGATTATTACTGCTTTTTGGATGGCTATTCAGGCTATAACCAGATTGCAGTAGATCCCCAGGATCAAGAGAAAACAGCATTCACATGTCCATCCGGAGTGTTTGCTTATAGAAGGATGCCATTTGGGCTATGTAATGCGCCTGCAACCTTCCAGAGATGCATGCTCTCTATTTTCTCTGACATGGTGGAAAAATTTCTGGAAGTCTTCATGGATGACTTCTCAGTATATGGAGACTCATTCAGCTCCTGTCTTGATCACCTGAAACTTGTTTTGAGAAGATGCCAAGAAACCAACCTAGTTTTAAACTGGGAAAAGTGTCACTTCATGGTGACTGAAGGAATTGTTCTTGGGCATAAAATCTCAAACAAGGGAATAGAGGTGGATCAAGCAAAAATAGAGGTAATTGAAAAATTACCACCACCTGCCAATGTTAACGCAATCAGAAGCTTTCTGGGGCATGCAAGATTCTATAGGAGGTTTATAAAGGATTTTTCAAAAATCGCAAAACCTCTAAGCAATCTGCTAGCTGCTGACACGCCATTTGTGTTTGACACAAAATGCCTACAAGCGTTTGAAACGTTGAAAGCTAAGCTGGTCACAGCACCAGTCATTTCTGCACCAGACTGGACATTACCATTTGAGCTAATGTGTGATGCCAGTGATCATGCCATTGGTGCAGTATTGGGACAGAGGCATGACAAGCTTCTGCATGTCATTTATTATGCTAGTCGCATTTTAAATGATGCCCAAAAAAATTACACAACCACAGAAAAAGAATTACTTGCAGTGGTTTACGCCATTGACAAGTTCACATCATACTTAGTAGGATCAAAGGTGATTGTGTACACTGACCATGCTGCTCTTAAGTATCTACTCACAAAGCAGGATTCAAAACCCAGGCTCATCAGATGGGTATTGCTTCTGCAAGAGTTTGATATAGAAATAAGAGACAGAAAAGGGACAGAGAACCAAGTGGCTGATCATCTGTCCCGGATAGAGCCAGTGGAAGGGACGTCCCTCCCCTTTCTTGAAATCTCTGAGACGTTCCCTGATGAGCATCTATTTGCCATTCAGGAAGCACCATAGTTTGCCGATATTGCAAACTATAAAGCTGCAAGGTTCATACCCAAGGAGTACAGTAGAATACAAAAGAAGAAAATAGTTACTGATGCAAAGTACTACTTGTGGGATGAACCCTATCTCTTTAAGAGATGTGCAGACGGAATTATCCGTAGGTGTGTCCCCAGAGAGGAAGCACAGAGAATCCTATGGCATTGCCACGGATCTCAATATGGAGGCCATTTCGGAGGTGAGCGAACAGCCACCAAGGTCCTCCAATGTGGCTTCTATTGGCCCACACTCTATAAAGATTCCCGAGAGTTTGTACGTAACTGTGACAGTTGCCAAAGAGCTGGTAACCTGCCTCATGGTTACGCCATGCCTCAACAAGGGATCTTGGAAATAGAGTTGTTTGATGTATGGGGAATTGACTTCATGGGACCTTTCCCACCATCATACTCAAACACTTATATTCTGGTGGCAGTGGATTATGTATCAAAATGGGTTGAGGCTATTGCCACACCCAACAATGATACTAAAACAGTGCTGAAGTTCCTCCAGAAACATATTTTTAGCAGGTTTGGTGTCCCTAGAGTACTAATCAGTGATGGGGGCACTCACTTCTGCAATAAACAGCTTTACTCTGCCATGGTTCGGTATGGAATTCGCCACAAGGTGGCCACTCCATATCATCCACAAACCAATGGGCAAGCTGAAGTCTCTAATAGAGAATTAAAGAGAATCCTGGAACGGACAGTAAATACCCGTAGAAAGGATTGGGCACGGAGCTTGGATGATGCTCTGTGGGCCTACAGAACAACATTCAAGACCCCTATAGGGACCTCTCCATACCAACTGGTGTATGGTAAGGCATGTCACCTGCCCGTGGAACTGGAACATAAGGCCTACTGGGCAACCAGATTCCTAAACTTTGATGCCAAATTAGCTAGAGAAAAATGATTGCTCCAGCTAAATGAGCTAGAGGAATTCAGATTCACAGCTTTCGAAAATGCCAAGCTTTATAAAGAAAAATAAAAAAAATGGCATGACAGAAAGCTGTCATCTAGAATTTTTGAACCAGGACAAAAGGTCCTGTTGTTTAACTCTAGACTCAGGCTATTCCCCGGGAAACTGAAATCCCGGTGGAGGGGACCATACGTGATTACAAGTGTGTCACCATATGGTTATGTGGAGCTTCAAGATATTGATTCTGATAAGAAGTTCATTGTCAATGGACAGAGAATCAAGCATTATCTTGAAGGCAACACTGAGCAAGAATGCTCAAGGTTGAAGCTAGATTAAAAGCTCAGCAAGGTCCAGCTAAAGACAATAAAGAAGCGCTTGCTGGGAGGCAACCCAGCCATGGGGCAACCCAGCCATGGGGCAACAATCCTCTAAGCATTTTGCCCTATTTCTATCTTTATTTTTTATATAGAGTTCATTGACAACAAGGTAAATAATCATTTACAGAAGACCTCGGCACACAAAACAGAGTAAAAGAGCTCAATGGCAAGAAAACGCCAGTAAAGGGGCATTTTGGGCGTTCAGCGCCCAAAATGGGCATCCACTGGGCGCTGAACGCCAGTAATGGCAGCATTTGGGCGTTCAACGGCAGAAATGGCCACCCACTGGGCGTTGAACGCCCAGGAGATCACCATTTGGGCGCTGAACGCCCAAAACAGGCAGTGTTTGGGCGTTCAAACGCCAAGAGGACAGGGAGGAGCCAAATCCAGTTATCCCACATGTATTTCCATCTTAATTTTAAATTTTATGCTTCAATGCATGATTTTTACATGAACATATCAAGAACCCTGATTTCTAAAATCCTTAATCCATCTTTCCAAATTCAGTCCAACTCTTTTCAAAATCTTTTCTGAAAACAAATCTATCTTTTTCACTCAAAAATCTTTTCAACTAATCCATATCTTTTTCAAATATCCATATTATCTTTTTCAAAATTCAGAGTTATCTTTTTCAAAAATCTATCCTATCTTTTCAAAATCAAACTATATCTTCTATCTTATCTTTTTCAACTCAATCTTTTTATCTTATCTCTTCCAATTTTTCGAAAATCCACCCCCCACCCCTTTAAATTTGGGTTCGGCCTCCCCCCTCCTCCATCAACAAGTGCACCTCGATCTCCTTCTCTCCCTCTCCTTTCTTTCCTTTTGCTTGAGGACAAGCAAACCTCTAAGTTTGGTGTGTTTATCCGAGATCACTACTAAGATCATGGCTCCCAAAGGGAAACAATCCACTCCAAGAGGCAAGAAAGAGAGCGTTCCAAAATCACTTTGGAATCAAGGGAAGTTCTTATCTAAAGAACATTCAGACCATTATCTTAAAGTAATGGGTCTGAGATCAGTGATCCCGGAAGTAAGATTCGATCTGAAAGAAGATGAATATCCGGAGATCCAGGAGCAAATTCGAATCAGGAACTGGGAAGTCCTAGCTAATCCTGAAATGAAAGTAGGAAGGAACATGGTCCAGGAGTTCTATGCTAACATGTGGCAGACTGACAAGCAAAGACTATCTGGAACTGCATGCTACGAATTTCGGACCATGGTCAGGGGAAAGATTGTTCATACCACCCCTGACAAGATTAGAGAGATATTAAAGCTACCTCAGTTAAAGGATGATCCAGACTCCTTCAACAGGAGGATGATGAGAGCAGACATTGGCCTGGATAAGATTCTAGAAGACATATGTATCCCTGGAGCCAGGTGGACCACCAACACAAAGGGCGTCCCAAATCAACTCAAGAGGGAGGATCTCAAACCAGTTGCCAGAGGATGGCTGGACTTCATTGGGCGTTCTCTGTTGCCCACTAGCAACCGTTCTGAAGTCACAGTTAAAAGAGCAGTGATGATTCATTGCATCATGACTGGGAAGGAAGTGGAGGTTCATCAGCTGATTTCCACTGAACTCTACAAGATAGCTAATAAAAATTCAAGAGAGGCCAGGTTGGCTTATCCAAGCGTGATTTCTCTGCTCTGCAAGGACGCTGGAGTCAAGATGGGAATAACTGAATATATCCTAATTGAAAAGTCTATCACCAAGGCATCAATGGAGGGACAACAAGCACAGGAGGATCCTATCAAGAAGAGAGCACAGGAATTCCTCCCAGAGATTCCTCAAGCAGAATATTGGGAATATCTTGAGACATCTATCACCAAGATACAAGAAGCTATGGATCAAATAATAAAACAACAGAAGGAACACAGTCAAATGCTGACCCATATGTTTAAAGAACAAGAGGAGCAGGGACGTGACTTAAGGGAACTGAAGCGCCAAAAGTCTTCTGTAATACCAAGCCTCCCAAGGATCAGAGGAACTCCCATACCCCCAGAATAAAGGTTGTTAATTTCCAATTTCTGCCTTAACTCTGTGACAGTGTCCTTATAAAAAGTTTACCTTAGAAGTCATATAATAGTAATTAGTATCTATTTGATTTTATCTCCAATTAAGCTATAGTTTATTTTTCTCATCATCATTAAACATGAATAAAATAGTAGATCTTTTGAATAAGAAGCAATAAAATTTCGAGTTTAATAAAAGAAATTCTAATTGGTTAAATGTGGTGGCAATACTTTCTGTCTTCTGAATGAATGCTTGAACAGTGCATATGTCTTTTGAATTTGTTGTTTAAGACTGTTAAATATGTTGGCTCTTGAAAGAATGATGAACATGAGACATGTTATTGATAATCTGAAAATAAAAAAAAATGATTCTTGAAGCAAGAAAAAGCAGCAAAGAACAAAGCTTACAAAAAAAAAATAAAAAAAAAAGAGAAAAAGAAAAAGAAGAAAAAAAGAAAAAGAAAAAGCAAGCAGAAAAAGCCAATAACCCTTAAAACCAAAAGGCAAGGGCAAACAAAAGGGATCCCAAGGCTTTGAGCATCAGTGGATAGGAGGGCCTAAAGGAATAAAATCCTGGTCTAAGCGGCTAAACCAAGCTGTCCCTAACCATGTGCTTGTGGCGTGAAGGTGTCAAGTGAAAACTTGAGACTGAGCGGTTAAAGTCAAGGTCCAAGCGAAAAGAAGAGTGTGCTTAAGAACTCTGGACACTTCTAATTGGGGACCTTAGCAAAGCTGAGTCACAATCTGAAAAGGTTCACCCAGTTATGTGTCTGTGGCATTTATGTATCCGGTGGTAATACTGGAAAACAAAGTGCTTAGGGCCACGACCAAGACTCATAAAGAAGCTGTGTTCAAGAATCATCACACTGAACTAAGAGAATCAATAACACTATCTGAATTCTGAGTTCCTATAGATGCCAATCACTCTGAGCTTCAATGGATAAAGTGAGATGCCAAAACTGTTCAGAAGCAAAAAGCTACTAGCCCCGCTCATCTAATTAGAATCTGAGCTTCATTCAAAAACTCTGAGATATTATTGCTTCTCAACCTATTAGTCTTCTATTTTATTTGTCTAGTTGCTTGAGGACAAGCAACAGTTTAAGTTTGGTGTTGTGATGAGCGGATATTTTATATGCTTTTTGGGGATAATTTCATATAGTTTTGAGTATGTTTTAGTTAGTTTTTAGTTTATCTCCAGTAGTTTTTAGGAAAAATTCATATTTCTGGACTTTACTATGAGTTGTGTGTTTTTCTGTAATTTCAGGTATTTTTCTGGCTGAAATTGAAGGAGCTGAGCAAAAATCTGATTCAGGCTGAAAAAGGACTGCTGATGCTGTTGGATTCTGACCTCCCTGTACTCAAAGTGGATTTGCTGGAGCTACAGAACTCGAAATGGCGTGATTCCAATTGCGTTGGAAAGTAGACATCCAGGGCTTTCCAGCAATGTATAATAGTCCATACTTTGCACAAGAATAGACGACGTAAACTGGCGTTCAACGCCAGTCCTCTGCCCAATTCTGGCGTCCAGCGCCAGAAAAGGATCAAAAACTGGAGTTGAACGCCCAAACTGGCACAAAAACTGGCGTTCAACTCCACAAATGGCCTCTACACGTGAATTGCTTGAAGTCTCAGCCCCAGCACACACCAAGTGGGCCCCAGCACACCAAGTGGGCCCCAGAAGTGGATCTCTGCATCATCCATCATAGTCCACTCATATTTTGTAACCCTAGGCTACTGGTTTAGTATTTAAACAACTTTTAGAGACTTATTTTGTATCCGATGACATTTTCAGATCTAAACTTTGTATTCTCTGACGGCATGAGTCTCTAAACCCCATTGTTGGGGGTGAGGAGCTCTGCTGTGTCTCGATGAATTAATGCAAGTATTTCTGTTTTCCATTCAAACACGCTTGTTTCTATCTAAGATGTTCATTCGCGATTAACTGTGATGAAGGTGATGATCTGTGACATTCATCACCTTCCTCAAACCATGAACGTGTGCCTGACAACCACCTCCGTTCTATATCCGATTGAATGAGTATCTCTTAGATTCTTTAATCAGAATCTCCGTGGTATAAGCTAGAACTAATGGCAGCATTCATGAGAATACGTAAAGTCTAAACCTTGTCTGTGGTATTCCGAGTAGGATTCAAGGATTGAATGACTGTGACGAGCTTCAAACTCCTGAAGGCTGGGCGTTAGTCACAGATGCAAAAGGATAGTAAATCCTATTCCAACCGGATCGAGAACCAACCGGTGATTAGCCGTGCTGTGACAGAGCACGTGAGCGTAGTTTTCACTGGAAGGATGGAAGGTAGCCATTGACAACGGTGATCCACCAACACACAGCTTGCCATAGGGGGACGTGCGTGCGTGAACAAGAAGACAGAGGAAAGCAGAGATTCAGAAGACAAAGCATCTCTAAAACTCCAACATATTCTCGATTACTGCACAACAAGTAACTTTTAATTTATGCTCTACTGGTTATTCACAATTCAATTGATAAACATAATTGACTTCCTGACTAAGATTTACAAGATAACCATAGATTGCTTCAAACCAACAATCTCCGTGGGATTCGACCCTTACTCACGTAAGGTATTACTTGGACGACCCAGTGCACTTGCTGGTTAGTGGTACGAGTTGTGAAAAGTGTAATTCATAATTCGTGCACCAGGCATTCAGAGTATCAACCTCAAGAACTCCCTTCTTCATAGGCGTCCCATTACTCACATGATTCCTTTCAGAAGTGTACATGAACTGGTCATTAGCAACCATGTCAATGAGTTCTTGAGCTTCTGCAGGCGTTTTCTTTAGGTGAATGGATCCACCTGCAGAAGTGTCCAGTGACATCTTTGATAGCTCAGATAAACCATCATAGAATATATCCAGGATGGTCCATTCTGAAAGCATGTCAGAAGGACACTTTTTGGTCAACTGTTTGTATCTTTCCCAAGCTTCATAGAGGGATTCACCTTCTTTCTGTCTGAAGGTTTGAACATCAGCTCTAAGCTTGCTCAGCTTTTGAGGAGGAAAGTACTTGGCTAAGAAAGCCGTGACCAGCTTATCCCAAGAGTTCAGGCTGTCTTTGGGTTGAGAATCCAACCATAATCTAGCTCTGTCTCTTACAGCAAAAGGGAAAAGCATGAGCCTGTAGACTTCAGGATCTACTCCATTAGTCTTAACAGTATCACATATCTGCAAGAATTCAGTCAAGAACTGAAAAGGATCTTCAGATGGAAGTCCATGAAACTTGCAGTTCTGCTGCATCAGAGAAACTAATTGAGGTTTCAGCTCAAAGTTGTTTGCTCCAATGGCAGGAATGGAGATGCTTCTTCCATGTAAATTGGAATTAGGTGCAGTAAAGTCACCAAGCATCTTCCTTACATTATTATTATTTTCGGCTGCCATCTCCTCTTCCTGTTCGAAAATTTCTGAAAGGTTATCTCTGGATTGTTGTATTTTAGCTTCTCTTAATTTTCTCTTCAGAGTCCTTTCAGGTTCTGGATCTGCTTCCACTAGAGTGTTCTTATCCTTGCTCCTGCTCATATGACAAAGAAGAAGGCACAGAAAAATAATAATAATAATGGAGATCCTTTATACCACAGTATAGGGATTCCTGTGTGAGTGGAAGAAGAGGGGGAGATAAAGAATGTGATGTAAAGGAAGAAACACAACTGTACGGATGGAAGAGATGTGAGATGAGATGTTAGGATATGAATGAATAAATAAAATAGGATGGAGGAGGGATAATTTTCGAAAATTATTTTGAAAAAGAGTTAGTGATTTTTGAAAAATGGTTTTTGAAAAATGTTAGAAATTTTCGAAAATTAAGATTTTAAAAATTAAAATAATTAATAAATTAAAAAGAAATTTTGAAAAAGAGGGGAGATATTTTCGAAAATTAGAGAGAGAGAGTTAGTTAGGTAGTTTTGAAAAAGTTAAGAAACAAACAAAAAGTTAGTTAGTTAGTTGAAACAAATTTTGAAAAGATAAGAAGTTAGAAAAGATATTTTGAAAAGATATTTTTGAAAAAGATAAGATAAGAAGATATTTTTGAAAAGATATGATAGAAATTAGTTTTTGAAAAAGATTTGATTTTTAAAATCTCAATTAATGACTTGATTCATAAGAAATCACAAGATATGATTCTAGAACTCAAAGTTTGAATCTTTCTTAACAAGCAAGTAACAAACTTCAAATTTTTGAATCAAAACATTAGTTGATTATGTTATTTTCGAAAATTTGATATAAAAATAAGAAAAAGATTTTTGAAAAATATTTTTAAAATTTTCGAAAATAACTAAGAATTTTGAAAAAGATTTGATTTTTGAAAAAGATTTTGAAAAAGATAAGATTTTCAAATTGAAAATTTGATTTGACTCATAAGAAACAACTAGATTTTAAAAATTTTTGAAAAAGTCAACTCAAATTTTCGAATTTGATGAGAGAAAAAGGGAAAGATATTTTTTTGATTTTTGAATTTTTATGAAAACATGAAAATTATGCAATGCATGAAATTTTTAGATCAAAACAATGAATGCATGCAAGAATGCTATGAATGTCAAGATGAACACCAAGAACACTATGAATGTCATGATGAACATCAAGAACATATTTTTGAAAAATTTTTAATGCAAAGAAAATATGCAAGACACCAAACTTAGAATTCTTTAATGCTTAGGCACCAAGAATTCAAGAATGCATATGATAAACATGAAAAGACACAAAACAAAAAATCATCAAGATCAAACAAGAAGACTTACCAAGAACAACTTGAAGATCATGAAGAACACCATGAATGCATGAAATTTTCGAAAAATGCAAGATGCACATGCAGATGACACCAAACTTATGATATGACTCAAGACTCAAACAAGAAACACAAAATATTTTTTATTTTTATGATTTTCTAATTTTTTTGGATTTTTTTCGAAAATAGTATGAAAAAGAAAAATAAGGATTCTAAAATTTTTAATATGAATTCTAGGAATCTTGCCATGTTAGTCTAAAGCTTCAGTCCAGGAATTAGACATGGCTCACTAGCCAGCCAAGCTTTCAATGAAAGCTCCAGTCCAAAACACTAGACATGGCCAATGGCCAGCCAAGCTTTAGTCTTTAACACGAGAGTATATTGCTCTTTATAACAAATTGCAAGCCTCAGTCCAAATAAATTTAGACATGGCTTTACAGCCAGTCAGGCTTCACATGCTTCATGAAACACTAGAATTCATTCTTAAAAATCTTGAATCAAATTTTTGAAAACATTTTTATATTTTTCGAAAACAAAAGAGAAAAATTTTTTTGAAAATATTTTTGAAAGATTTTTGAAAAGAAAACGAAAAGAAGGTTACCCAATCTGAGCAACAAGATAAACCGTCAGTTGTCCAAACTCAAACAATCCCCGGCAACGGCGCCAAAAACTTGGTGCACGAAATTGTGATCTCCAGGCTCGAATAAATCATGGTAATGGCTCCAGAGCTTGGTGCTCTGATCTTAATTCATAATTGTCACAACTTCGATACAACTAACCAGCAAGTGCACTGGGTCATCCAAGTAATACCTTACGTGAGTAAGGGTCGAATCCCACGGAGATTGTTGGTATGAAGCAAGCTATGGTCACCTTGTAAATCTCAGTCAGGCGGATATAAAATAATCATGGAGTTTTCGAATATTAATTAATAAAATAGGGATAGAGATACTTATGTAAATCATTGGTAGGAATTTCAGATAAGCGAATGGAGATGCTTTTTGTTCCTCTGAACCGCTGCTTTCCTGCTATCTTCATCCAATCTGTCTTACTCCTTTCCATGGCTGGCTTTATGCAAGGGCATCACCGTTGTCAGTGGCTACATCCCCTCCTCTCAGTGAATAATATGCTCACGCACCCTGTCACGGCACGGCTATTCATCTGTCGGTTCCCGATCATGCTGGAATAGGATTCACCCTCCTTTTGTGTCTGTCACTAACGCCCAGCACTCGCGAGTTTGAAGCTCGTCACAGTCATTCAATCATTGAATCCTACTCGGAATACCACAGACAAGGTTTAGACTTTCCGGATTCTCTTGAATGCCGCCATCATTCTAGCTTACGCCACGAAGATTCTGGTTAGGAGATCTGAGAGATACTCATTCTAGCTTAATTCATGTAGAACAGAAGTGTTTGTCAGGCACGCGTTCATAAGGGAGAAGGATGATGAGCGTCACACATAATCATCACCTTCATCACGTTCTTGGGTGTGAATGGATATCTTAGAAGCGAAATAAGAAGAATTGAATAGAAAACAGTAGTACTTTGCATTAATCTTTGAGGAACAGCAGAGCTCCACACCTTAATCTATGGAGTGTAGAAACTCTACCGTTGAAAATACATAAGTGGAAGGTCCAGGCATGGCCGAGATGGCCAGCCCCCTAAACGAGATCAATAGTCTCCTAAGATGAACAATGGAATAAAACTGAGACCAAAGATGGTCAAAAAGACTAGTAAAAGGTCCTATTTATAATAAACTAGTCACTAGGGTTTACATGAGTAAGTAATTGATGCATAAATCCACTTCCTGGGCCCACTTGGTGTGTGTTTGGGCTGAGCCTGAGTGTTGCACGTGCAGAGGCCATTTGTGGAGTTGAACGCCAGTTTCTGTGCCAGTTTGGGCGTTCAACTCTGGTTTTGGATCCTTTTCTGGCGCTGGACACCAGATTTGGGCAGAAGGCTGGCGTTGAACGCCAGTTTACGTCGTCAATTCTTGGCCAAAGTATGGACTATTATATATTGCTGGAAAGCCCTGGATGTCTACTTTCAAACGCAATTAGAAGCGCGCCATTTCGAGTTCTGTAGCTCCAGAAAATCAACTTTGAGTGCAGGGAGGTCAAAATCCAACAGCATCAGCAGTCCTTCTTCAACCTCTGAATCAGATTTCTGCTCAAGTCCCTCAATTTCAGCCAGAAAATACCTGAAATCACAGAAAAACACACAAACTCATAGTAAAGTCCAGAAATGTGAATTTAACATAAAAACTAATGAAAACATCCCTAAAAGTGACTAGATCCTACTAAAAACATACTAAAAACAATGCCAAAAAGCGTATAAATTATCCGCTCATCATCTACCAACTTCATCAACTTCTTTACCGTTTCTCTGGTTACTTCCAGATTTATTCCGAGACATCTTGCACGATATCCACCACATGGAGCATCTTGAACACAAGCGTTTTGAGTGGATGGTGGCAAAGCTAAAAGGAAGAGATCCCGGCCCAAATCCTGAGGCTTCATCTAAGCTAGTTAGGGAGGAGCATGATGAAGGTGACCAACCCATTTTCGAGACCACCGGCTGAAGGTGGACCCCCGAAGTTATCTTTCTCCCGGATCGTAAGCATGCACGGAGGACCGTGGACGAATTAAGTGTGGGGGAGGATCGGCGACTTCGTGGGGTAAAAATTCTTTTCTCAAAACACTTGGCAATACTCTTTTAGTTCTTTTTCTTCATTTTTAGTACCTTTATCTCTATTTCATTTTGGTTGGTTTTTTTGTAAATATCTCTATTGTTCATAGTTATATAGTAGTTGATGTTGCATGTTGCATGATAGAGTGAATAAGTTGGGTGAAACACCAAGAAATTTCCATGAAATCTTTCTTAGGGCGTACCATTGATTGAATTGAAGAAAAATCTTGCGTTTTTCAACTTGCTTGAAGTATTCTGTTTGTAGAACATAGAAAATAGCTAGAACAACATACCTTGTGAGATTTGAGCTCTAATAGATGGTTGAATTTTTCAACCATAATGTTTGTTCTTGTGTGATTATGCTCCTTTTTTATTGTGATCATTGATTTGCATGATTCTTTATGTCCTGTATTTATTGTTTGGATGCATTTAGCATGATTGAGGCCATCTTTGATATTGAACTCACTAACCTATACGGCTAACCCTTGCATTCACCTTTGTGAACCTCTGTTGAGCCTGTAAATCCCCTTTTGTTATGATTTTAGCACATCATTCTCTCTTAAGCGAAAAAACCACTGATGTCCCTGAATTACTCTTTGATTAGCTTGGGTAGATTAGTGTGTATATTCTAAGTGTGGGGGGAATTATTGGGAAGCATTGGTAATAGAGGTATGAAACTCATTGTGAAAAATTGGCAATTGGGTAATGCTCATGCATTCATTGTTTTAAGTCATATGCATCTCTTGTGCTAACAAAGATAAGAAATAGTTCATTAAAAAAAACTTGTGCATAATAGAATGTGAAATAAAAAGTTGAAATAAAGGATGTATATGTTTATGTTTCGAAAAGAAAGTGCATGAGTAGGGTGAGATAGGAGAAAAATGGGTGGATAGGTTGCATTGTTATGAGTATATAGGCAAAATAGGATTAGGTGGACACTTAAGCTAATCAAAGAACTAATTCTTTAAGTCCACTTAACCATATTTATCCTACCTAAACCCTAACCCCATTACAACCCTCCAAAGACCTCATGATATTTATTTTTCATGCATCAAATACTAGCTCATTGTTAGATGACTTGCAAATCTTTGAAAAGCATGATTAAAGGGGAATTGAGTGATTAAGCCCTAAACACTGAGTGAATTGAGTGAATACCCATCCGGTTAGGGGTTCGATCGCTCAATTCTATATTCTTGCATCTCATGTTGTATCTTCTTGCAAGTTGTCTGTTGGTTAGTTTTAGAAATTTTAATTCAAATCTTTGGACATTGATTTTAGTGCATAAAATCTTTGCATTGGCCCTAAAGCTTTCTTGTGATGGATTGAAATTTCATGGTTTGTTTTACCAACTCCTTGCATAGTACATATTGGTTGTAACCTTTAGGATAGTTACATGCATTTAGGTAGTACATAGAATAAATCGTTTTTCCTTTCATTGATCTCCTTTGAGTATGTTTAACATGAGGACATGCTAGTGTTTAAGTGTGGGGAATTGATGAATCCATATTTGATGATGATTTTTGGTTGAAATTAAATGGATTTCATCATATAAACTTGCACTTATTCCCTTAAATAGCATGCTTTTGAAATTTTCTCCTAATTTGTGCTTGATTAAGAAAACATGCTCTTTTGTGCTAATTTAATTAATTTTATCCCATTTACCTTCCATTCAATGCCTTGATATTGTTTGTGAGTGATTTCAGATGTATAAGGTAGGAATGGCTTGGAGAAAATAGAAGAGGAGCATGCAAAGTGGAGGAAGCACGAAGAATCAAAGGAGAAGAGCACAGTGATGTGTGCGTACGCACAGACCTGTGTGTGTACGCACAACCATTAGAGCAAAGACAAGCGTGCGCGTGAGCCATATCGCGCGCGCCGTGCGTCTATCTAAGCAACGCCTAGTGTGCGTGCGCACAACCACTTGTGCGTACGCACAGGTGGCCGGACATGCCTTCATTAAAATGGCACGTGACACACGAATTTGGTGGATTGGAGGCCCATTTCTGAAGCCATTTAGCTCATAATGAAGGAAGAATGAGAAGAATACCATAGCATATCATTAGGATAGCTTAGGAGTAGTAATAGGAAGCTTTAGTATAGTTTTTTCTTGAAGTTTTTCATCATCTCCATTAGGGTTTATACTAGGTATTTACATTCAAGTGCCATTTCCATTTTTGATATTGGATTTTTCTAGCTTCCCTTTTATGTATCTCTTTATTACTACTCTTTATAGCTACATTGTTCTTACTCTTTCTTATACTTCAAGTTATAGTTCAATTTTACTTCTCTTTTACAATTTCAATTTTTTGTTGATGAATTTGATAGTTGATGATTGTTATATGTTTTCTTGAGTTGTTATTGTTGATTGAGATCATTTGTTGCTTTTAGCTTCAAGCATTTTCTCATTTTTCCCATGTTTAATGTTTTTGCCACCAAGTGTTTGACAAAATGTCAATCATAATTTTGGGCTAGTTTTCTATCTCTTAGCTTGGAGAAAGTGAGAAATTAGGTTCCTAGAGTTGGGATGTCCAACATTTAGTGTCAATTCTTGGATTGTTAGTTGTTCTTATTCCCACTAACGCTAATTTGTTGCTAAGGCAATTAGCAAGCAATTTAGGATTTGTGTGTTAAGAACACTTATGCTCACTTAACTTACTCTCCGATGTGAGGGTTAATCAAGTGAGATTAATCCATTCTAATTGTCATAGTTGTGGTTCCAATAACAAGGAAAGGACCCTTAGCTCATTCCAAGCCAAGATACCTTTTATGCTTTACATTGTTCATACACATTTATATTAATTCCTTTTATACCTTACTTGTCTATATTACATAGTTAATTCGCTAATTCCTTTATTAGTTCATTTATCACAATTTTGCATGTTCTTTTATTGCTTTATATGTTTATCTCTTCATTAAAAACCCCATGAGCATCACAACTGGAATTATACATTCGTTGGTCTCAAGTGTCCTTGGGAGACGACCCGGGAACTAAACACTCCCGGAATTGACTTGGTTTTTAATTGTGACATATCTTTGAATTCAAACTTTGATTGTGAGAGTTCATTGTTGGTTTGGGCTATGCTACTGATGAACTTGAGTTCAAACTTTGATTAATTCTAAACCGGCAATAATTCTCCCGTCAAAGAGTCACAAGAACACAAAGAACAAAACTCAAAGACTCAAAGAACACAAGAACATAAAAAGGACACCAAACTTAAAATTTTTAGAAAACCAAACATATATTTTTGAAAATTGAAAGAAAAATAACAAGAAAACACCAATCTTAAAGACTTAACACAAGATTTTACCAAGAACATAAGCACAAGGCTCTAACCAAAAATAAAGATTGAACAAAGAAAAGACAAATATTTCTTGTAAAAGGTTTAGGAAGAAGTTTTAAAATTTTTGTAATTGAAAAAAATTAAAAAACAAGAACATGCAAGACTCAATACCAAGAACACAAATTAAACAAAGAAAAGAGAAATATTTTTGAAAAGCTTTTTGATTTTTTTTCGAAAATTTTTAGAAGAAAATAAAAAAATAAAAGACTCAACAAGAACATAAGACTCAAACAAAGAACAAAGATTAAACAAAGAAAAGAAAAAATATTTTTGAAAAAGGTTTTAAAATTTTTCAAAAATTGAGGAAGAAGAAAATAAAAATAAAAGACTCAAATAAAACAAAAATTACCTAATCTAGGGAGCAAGACAGTCCGTCAGTTTGTCCAAATACGAACAATCCCCGGCAACGGCACCAAAAACTTAGTGCATGAATCCCCACACTTTCGTACAACTGTACCACCAAGTGCACTAGGTCGTCCAAGTAATACTTGAGCGAGTCAGGGTCGATCCCACGAGGATTGTGGTTTGAAGCAAGCTATGGTTTTCTTGCAGGTCTTAGTCAGGCAGATCAGAAGGTTGATAGATAAATATTTGTGAGATTATTATAATAGGGTGCTAATACTTTAAAGATAGAGTTGAGGATTGGAGTTGCTTTGCCTTTCTGAATTAACTCCGATATTACTACTCTCTTTGCTTGTGAGTGATTTCTTCAATGGTAGGCTGTATGTGATTGACACTGGTTTGAGCAGCTGCCAATACTCCTCTAGATCTGAACCACGAGTTTAGTGTGGATCCATTTTGATTGAGGGTGAAGCTCATACAGTTCTTTCTCCTTAATGATCCTACTGAAAATGCCACAGACAAGGACAGATCTTCCAGATCAGAGAATGCTGCACTTTGGGTTCTAGCCTCTACCACAGAGACCCTAATCTCCCAGGAAATTGGCTGAACTGATGTCTCAAGAAGTCCCCAACGAAGTCGTGGATTAGCCGTGTGAGAGACATATATTCAAGCTGGTGGTTCATCATTGTCCGATGAAAGACGCACTCTGAACCCATATAGAATATGATAACCTTATGCCAGTTCAACGCATTCATATTGATGAAGAACGAGTATACATCTTAGAATTAATCAAACACGGATCGAAGAGAAACAGGAATACTTTTATTAATTTATAGGACTCAGCAAGGCTCCTCCCCTCAACCTAGGAGGTTCAGAAACTCATACTGATGTAAAGACACATGGTAAAACACGAAAATAGCATAAAGAGGTAGATGTTGTTCGAATGATTATGTAAAATACACTTTAAATACTCAACAGATGACTAGTAAGGGTAAAACAGTCTATCTAGTGCTAAAATTCACTTCTGGGGCCCACTTGGTGAGTGTTTGGGCTGAGATTTGATGAGATCCACGTACTTTGAGGTCTCTAGGCGTGGAACGCCAGCTAGGGGGTCATCTTTGGGCATTTGTACATTGGTCTCTGCTCTTTTGGGCGCTGGATGCTTGGAAGGGTGAAGGAAGCTGGCGTTGGATGCAAGTTTTGGGCCTTCTAATCCGAAGCAAAGTATGGACTATTATATATTGCTGGAAAGATCTTGAAGTCAGCTTTCCAGAGCCATTGAAAGCGCTCCTTTTGGACTTCTTTATCTCCAGAAAAGCTCTTCCGAGTTCAGGCAGGCCAGATTCGGACAGCATCTGCAGTGCTTTCTCTGTCTCTGAATCAGACTTTTGCTCTAGCTCCTCAATTTCAGCCAGAAAATACCTGAAATTGTCCAAAAACACAAAAACTTATAGTAGAATCCAAAAATGTGAATTTAACACTAAAACCTATAAAAACTTAATAAAAACTAAATCAAATATACTAAAAACTATATGAAAATGATGCCAAAAAGCGTATAAAATATCCGCTCATCATATGCATATTATTGGTTATGGTATCCAAGGGGTTGGGCTGGTAGAAAGGGGCAAGAAAATAAATGGCAACAAAATAAAGCAACAACTGAAGAAAGCAAGTAATAAAGAGAGACATTCATGGCAAGGATTGAGAATCTAGGCTTTCTATCCTAGTCACTAATCATATCACAATACTTATCAAGAGCTAATCCTATTTCGTCATCTCCAACATCGAAAGAAGGTACAATGTTATCTTCAACATGGGGAGAAAGTCAAATAGGACTAGTTAATCTCAATCCAAAAGTCCTAGTCAACTTACTAATTGAATTAGCAAAAGACTAGCGTCAATGGAAATAATATTAACTAACAACTCTAGATCACCAACATGGGTTGGGTATTAATGACTCAAGATTGCCTAATTTCTCTTTCCAAACCCAGAATGTTCAAAAAGTTACTCTAACATCCAACCAAGCATTTTATCAAACACTTTGAAGGCATAAAAGAAAAGCATCATAAATTGCAAGAATAATAAATCTACAACTACCCAATGCAAGGAATCAACAATAAACAAAGCAATTAACCAGAAGAACATAAAAGAAACATAGAACATCAAATTGCATTAAAGGAAAATCAAAGTAACAAGAGTTCATCAACATAAAAGAAATATAAAAAAGAAATTAACAAGAGAACTAAGAGAACAAAGATGTAGGAACAAGAAATTGTAAAGAAAACAAGATGAAAACAAGAATTAAACCTAAATCTAAAGGAGATTTAACCTAATTCTAACCTAATTCTAGAGAGAAGAAGGAGCTTCTCTCTCTAGAAACTAACTAAAGCATTGTCCTAACCTAAACTAATCACTTCCCCCTTGACCCATCTTGAATTCTGTATGAAATAGCCTCAGGAATGAGTTGGATTTCGGGATGGGCAGCTCAGAAATCGCCCCCAGCGAATTCACTTTAATGAGGTCTCGTGCTGGCTGTGACGTGTACGCATGGGTCACGCGTACACGTCGTCTGGCTTTTTTTTGACACGTGTACGCGTCGCTTGGACGACCTCCTCTTCACGCGTGCGCGTCGGTCACGCGTGCACGTCGCTCTAAATGCTCCAAATCCTTGTTTTTCCATGAATTCTCTACTTTGCCTGCTTTTCTCTTCATTTCTTCCATCCAATACTTGCCTTATGAATCTGAAATCACTCAACAAACATATCAAGGCATCGACTGGAATTAAGGTGAATTAAATTTAGCTATTTTAAGGCCTAAAAAGTATGTTTTCACTCTTAAGCACAAATTTAGGGAGAAGTATAAAACCATGCTATTTCATTGAATAAATGTGAGATAAGTTGATAAAATTACCTAAATTAAGCATAAGATAAACCAAAAAATTGGGATTTATCAGGTATCCAAATTGTGCTTCCAATTTTGTGATTGCTGCTCCTTGGTTATTTAGATTCGATCTAACTTCTTCTTGGTATGCCTCCAACTTTTTGTCAGTTTGTTCTTGTTTTGCTGCTACATCTTCTGCCATTTTTGCAAACATGGCCTCTAACCTTCCAAATTTGTCACTGTCATCGCATGGTTGTGAAGTTGAAGATGCTATATTGCGATTGGTTGGGTTTTGAAAATGGTTACTGTGTAATTGTTGATTGGTTTAGAAGGGGACATTATATGAGTTGTGGTAAGATCTATGGTTGTTTGGGTGGTGGCTGGGGTTGTTGTATTGGTTAGAGTGGTATGGCTTGTGGTATTGGGCTTGGTTTTGCTGGTTTTCCCAGCCAAAATTTGGGTGGTTCTTCCAACCTGGATTGTAGGTTTTAGCTTGGGGATCATATGGTTGTCTAGGTGGATTGTTCACATAGTTGGCCTGCTCCCAATCATATTCAGCTTCTGGACTAGCTCCCTCTTATACTAGTGCTTGAGTGTTGATTGCTGAGACTTGATTCTTCTCCATTTGCTTAGTGAGAGCTGCAAGTTGGGCTGTGATCACCTTGTTTTGAGCCAGCAGAGCATCCATCTAGTTTAGCTCCATCATTCCCCTCCTTGGGTTCCTATCAGATGCATAGAAATACTCATTATTGGCCACAGTTACTATGATGTCTATGGCCTCTTCAATGGGTTTTTTGGTATTGAGGGAATCTCTTGAAGAGTGATCTAAGGCCTTCTTTGCCTCTTGAGACAATCCTTCATAGAAAACGTGCAACTGCACCCACTCATTAAACATATTCGGAGGGCATCTCCTTGTCAGTTCTTTGTATCTCTCCCAAGCTTCATAGAGAGTCTCTCCATCTTGTTGCCTGAAGATTTGTACCTCAGTCCTCAACTTGATAACTCTTTGGGGAGGGTAGAATTTTGCCAAGATATTTGGAGTCCTCAGATATTGATTTGGATCTTCTTGAGCATTTCCTCCAAATGAGCAGCTATTCTGAACAAGGGTGATTAGTTGTGGTTTGAGCTCAAAATTGTTGGCATGTATGGTGTGTCTCAAGATGCTGCTCCCACAATTCCCAGGATTGGAATTGATAAAAGAGTCTAGTACTCTTCTTTCTTGTGGAGGAGCATGGTTGCCAACTACTTTATCTTGATGATTGTATGCTTCACCCTCCATGTTTTGGGTTGGATTCTCTTCTTTCTCTTCTTCACCAACTACCCTTTTTCCTCGTACCACTGCCTCTCTTTTCAGTCTTAGAAATGTCCTCTCAGGTTTAGAATCATAAGAGGTTACAACTCCTCTTCACCCTGTCATGCACAACATAAACACAATCCAAATCAAAAATGAACACCCTCTTGGTAGAAGGGTGGGTAAGTCAAGATTGGTTGATGCAAAACATCAAACAGTTAGTGTGCCTCTGTTAAAATGGCAATATATACAAAGAACAATTGCAAATTCAAATGTTAGAAAAATAAAGATAATTGAAGAACTAAAATTAAATTGATTAACAAAATAAAGAAAATGCTTAATCTAAGCTCCCATCAACTTAATCATTGTCAATTTACAATCAATCCCCGGCAACGGCGCTATAAACTTGATGACAGAATTGATGTATCACTACAAAAATTCCTTCGGCAAGTATATCGAATTATCGCCAAGTAAAAACTCACAGAGAGTGAGGTCGATCCCACGAGGATTGATTGATTGAACAACTTTGGTTAGCAGAGTAACTTAGTTAAGCTAATCAAGAATAAGTGTTGAGTGTAGAAATCTAAATGACAAAATTATAAATGACGTGAAAACTAAAGGAAGCAGAAAAGTGCTGAATTGTAAAGAGCATAAAGATAAATTGCTGGAAGGTAAATAACAGAAATGTAAATAACTAAATTGTAAAGGGGAATGGGTTGATTGACAGAAATTAAACAAAGCTATAAAGAATAGGAAAGGTAAGAATGGGGAAGATTCATTGGAGTTAAGAGATGTTGCTTTCTCCGGATTAATTTCAGATCATCTCATCTTCAATCATGCAACTCATTGACTTATTGGCAATCATGATTGATGGAATCCCAATTCTTTGATAATTCAATCTCCCAAATCTTGATAATCAGCTAATTCCTTGGTCTAATTGCTCATAAAGAGAGATAAGCTTGGTCCTGATTTTACCACACATCCTCATAAATCTAAGTAGTGGGTAAATTTAATGTCATCATATCCAATTCTAAAACCCAGATCTACTCAATGTGAGAAGGGATTTCAAGCATGATTTCAATTTTCCTCTTCCAAGGTTTTCACGAAACCCAAATTGCATTCAATCTCTTTTCCAAGATAATTGGATGCTAAGCATGAGGAACGAAATTCCTTCTAGCAAATTAAAGAGAGATGAAGAGAAGAAGAAATTCACTATCATTAATCCTTCAAGTACAATAGAGCTCCCTCCCCCAATGAGAGAGATTTTAGCTACTCATAGCTTGAAGAAAGTACAAAAGATGAAAGTAAAGTAAAAAGTGAAGTAAAAGTTCCAAGCCCCTTTTCAGTACTCTTCAAGGGGTATTTATACTACTCCATTACCATAAAATGAGAAAATACAAAAAGAAAAGAAATTACAATTAAAAGGAAAAGAGGAATAACCACTCATTAGTGGTATGTGAGTGGCGTCTGAGTGGCGTGTGAGCAGCGTGCCACGCCCATCTTGGTATGGCTTGGTCTTCCACGCCCTAGATCTTAAGTGGCACGCCCCATGGTGAAGTCTTCCATCCCTTTCTCTGAGAATTTGAACTGGCGTGCCACGCCCTCATTAAAATCTTCAATCTTCTTCTCTGGAAAGTTGGCTTGGCGTGCCATGCCCTTGTTGGTGCACAAATGTTCCTTCATGGTCTAGTAAACTGGCATGCCACGCCCATGGTGCGAGCAAGGTTGGCGTGCCACGCCCAGAGTCTCAAGTGGCACGCCCTCAATGAGGTCTTGACCTGGCGTGCCACGCCCAGGTCTGGCGTGTGATGAGCGAATATTTTATACGCTTTTTGGGGTTAATTTCATATAGTTTTGAGTATGTTTTAGTTAGTTTCTAGTTTATTTCCAGTAGTTTTTAGGAAAAATTCATATTTCTGGACTTTACTCTGAGTTGTGTGTTTTTCTATAATTTCAGGTATTTTTCTGGCTGAAATTGAAGGAGCTGAGCAAAAATCTGATTCAGGCTGAAAAAGGACTGCTGATGCTGTTGGATTCTGACCTCCCTGCACTCAAAGTGGGTTTTCTGGAGCTACAGAACTCGTAATGGCGTGCTTCCAATTGCGTTAAAAAGTAGACATCCAGGGCTTTCCAGCAATATATAATAGTCCATACTTTGCACAAGAATAGATGACGTAAACCGGCGTTCAACGCCAGTCCTCTGCCCAATTCGGGCGTCCAGCGCCAGAAAAGGATCAAAAACTGGAGTTGAACGCCCAAACTGGCACAAAAACTGGCGTTCAACTCCACAAATGGCCTTTGCACGTGAATTGCTTAAGTCTCAGCCCCAGCACACACCAAGTGGGCCCTAGCACACAGAAGTGGGCCCCAGAAGTGAATTTCTGCATCATCCATCATAGTTTATCCAATTTTTGTAAACCTAGGCTACTAGTTTAGTATTTAAACAAATTTTAGAGACTTATTTTGTATCTCATGACATTTCAGATCTAAACCTTGTATTCTCTGACAGCATGAGTCTCTAAACCCCATTGTTGGGGGTGAGGAGCTCTGCTGTGT